>NW_026250445.1:0-162305 GCF_024521635.1 Tricharina praecox | reverse complement strand
ATTTGCTGGACGGGGTTGGACTGCAGTCGACTGCAGTCCGGTAGTGAAAAAAAGTGCCACTTTTTTTCAGCACTTACCCCACCAAATATGAGTATTTCCCACTATCGTGTGTTCACTTTCGTCCAGTAGGTACCAGCAACGCAGCGGGGTCATCTTCAGCCCGTGCTCATACTATATGTAGTACACTCATACTTCCCTCAGCCACTACATACAACCACCGATAATACGCGCGCAGCGATTTCTCTTGTGATTCATGTCGCCTTGTGATTTTTTTACCGGTCTTGCCAGTCGACTGCAGTCGATTAAAGTCCGTCCCGTCGACCTTACTGGTGCACTAGGTAGTCCGTCCTGCCGACAGACACCTCCGAACGGACTGGACTGGACTGGACTGGACTATGGAGAACACTGGTTGCCACTGCGGGTGTGCTTGATACCAGTACATAACCTGTCTAAGTATGTACGCACGCATGGTGGATCATGATCGTTACTCGCAGGCTCATTCTGGACGAAGTCGTAGTTACCTAAGTAGGTTAATGAAGGAGATAGTTATTGGGACCTAATACCTAGTGATATGTGCATAAATCCTACGACCCATCCACCACAAACTAACCAGTCGGTATCCGTGTTCAATCACCTGTTATCACTACAGTCTACCAGTGTACTATAGAGTAGGTAGAGTAAGTATAGACCCACTTGCCGGCGCCGATAACTACTGATGTACTCGACGTTCGCAAATGCGGGAGTATATATGATGGGTATCTTTTCGGCAATTGTGAGATGCCCCTCGGGGCCCGGAGCCCGCAGTTCGAGACCGGCGGCGGCGGGCTTGACGAAATGAAGGGAAAACCGGAGAGACATAAATAGGTATTCTACATAGATAGAACACAAGAAAGCAGAAATCCTCAGGAGTCGGGCGATCAGCTGTCGAGCCACTCGAGCTCCTCCCACCTAAGTACTACATACATGGTGAGACTGTGAGAGTGCATTAGGTGCCTGTTTCTCGCCAGGACATTGAGCAAAGCTGGTGGAGTACATATCCACGCACGTAACGACCTATGGTATGTAGGTAAGTAGGTAGTTAACCCAAGCACCAAGCCTGCTCCTTCCTCGTATTCCTACCCACAAACATTGCGAGGCCAGTCCCGGGCAGGATCCTGGGAGAATGCGGAGCATTCATCGCATCCCACAGGGAGCTATCGAAGTAACTCGTCAATTCGCGACTGAAGTCCCGCGGTGGCCACCAGGGTCCGCGTGATGTCGTGCGTCATCTCCGAGTGCGCGAAGGTGCGTGGTAGAGTGTCGACGGCGTTGGAATCGAAGTCGAAGTCGTGAACGGCCCAGTACAGGTCCACGAGGCCGGCAGACGTGCACCTGTGGGATTGCCAGAGGTTGATGCTGAAGGCGGCGAGGGCGGGGGCAACGCCGCCGCCGCCCGAGAGCGTGGACCAGTCGATGTTGAAGAGGGTACCAGGCGCCGGTGTCGTCTTTCAGCAGGAAGCGGTCGGTTAGGGCGGCAGTGCCCACGGTGAAGATGCATCCTGGGCCGCGGAAGATCAGGCCGTGGGTGCTGCGCCGCGCCGGCTGGAGGTCGCGGCGAATGATGTCTGGTGAGAGCTGCGGCACTCCCTGCAGTAGGGACTTGGGCACCCTCCAATCCCTGGGTGACGAGTTGTTCTCGACTCCGCCTCATCCATCGTGCCCAACTACCTACTTTACTTTACAACCGCTGGAGTTTGCGGAGTAAGAGGACGCGCGACGTCACCAGTGACCACCGCGACATGATAACCGCTCTGCTTTCCGTTGGTTGTTCTGTTCAGCTGTATTCAGCTGTGGCTGATGAGCTGCTGCCTTGGGTTCCTAGGAATGTTCGCACGATCAGAGAATGATATATCATAACAAACCCGTAGGGGAAACGGACGCATAGCTCAGATGCAGCTCATATGCAACTCTGAGCTCTGTGGCTATACACAGGAACTCGATCGTCTACCCTGTGTGACAGTCCACCTATTGGTCTCATTGTGCTACTCGATGCCAGGCCCCCGCAAAAAAAGTCCAATCACCTTGTGCAGACGTGTGTACGACGTGCCAAACCAATGCCGATCCGCTGCTGCCCACCGGTACACCTGTCCACCGGTGCACCCCTGGCAGACCAGTATCCCGTCGTCCAATGATGTAGGTAGAGTAGTTTTCGCCGTTTCGCCGTTTCTATGCCGGCAGAGCAGAGAATATTAGACACAGCCTTGTGATACTAGAGTATACATCCAGCAGCCATTGCAGCCATTGCAGCAACGCGGCTGTGCTGTTGCTTGCGACCTGCGGCCTTCGACCCAGCACAGACATGATGGGCGATTTCGACAGTCGACTTCTTGCCGTCGAAGACTCGAAGGCTCGAAGACTCGAAGGCTTGCTCGTCGTGCTCGTCATTCTATAGTTACTCTAAGATCATACCCGCTGCTCACTTCTCGCTGCTCACTGCTCGCTGCTCGCTGCTCACTTCTGGCTGCTCACTGCTCGCTGCTCCCGGCGAGAGCGAAATATGTATCGTAGGTAACCGGAGGATGCGATACCTACTCCCTACTACCTACTACCTGGGCTAAATTGATCGAGAAGTAGGAGCGAGCACCAACCTACTGTCAAAGTAACATAGGACCGCAAAGCAGACTAGAATAGAGTTTCGAAACCGGCGGACGACGGACAGCGGATGGCGCGAGTGATCTCCTGTGTAACAGGTAAGTGTGCACCCCACACACTTGGTATGAAAATTTACCACACCCAACTTCCGACTTCCTACTTCCAAGATTCTAACTTCCGAGACTCCAAATGCCTTGTAGACACTGGGCAGTGGGCACTGAGTACTGGGAACTGGGAACTGGGCAATGGGCACTCGACATCACCGCATCGAAGGTCTATTCGTCTCTAAGAGAGAGAAGCATCGATAGGTACCGGTATTGCTCTAGAGAATTCCATCTCGAGTGTCCATTGTAAACTCGTAACTCATCGCTAGCACAACAGCATAACATCATAGCAGTACAATAGCATATCACATCACATCAACATCACACCCAATCAAATCACATCACATCACAGCCGCACATCGTCTTTAATCCTCATATTCATATTCAATTCCAATTCCCGCGTCCAATTCCCACAAATCCCCACAAATCCTCACAAATATCCCGTTTATTCCCCTCTCCCCCCCCCCATACAAAGTCGTCAAGTAAAGTGAACATGAAAAAACTATAATCAAAAACATCTCACCAAACACCGTTTTCACGCCCCACTCCATAGACAGACAGATAGACAGACAGACAGATCGGCTGGGAAGAAAAACTATGAAAGAAATCAGAAGAAATACATGCTCCGTACACCGCACACAGACACTCACAGGCACACTTATCAAAGCCACAAGCACAAAACACAAGCACAAGCGCACACATAACACATGGACGCAAAAACACACAAACACAATCCAAGGCAATAAGAAATAAAATCCCCAAGAATCCACACTCGAATACATATTTGTAGACAGACACACACTCATCCGTGACATGACAAGAAGGAAACCCATACATAACCCATACATAACCAGAACCGCCCCCCCCCCCCCCCCCCCCCTCCGCCCCGCCCCCAGAAAAAGACCAACCAGCCCGACCAAGCCATAACCCCCAGAAACAAAGTAAAAGCGTAATAGTGAAAAGAAAAAGAAAAAATGTTTTAAACCCCCAAACCAAACCGAAATATTTACTCACGGGCTCATGACCGCCACAGTCTCAGTGCGCTGCCGTGGAACCGAGAAACTCAAGGAAGAAAAAGAAAACAAAAAAGTCCAGGCGGGAAATCATCATCCCTCATAATCATCAACATAGAAGCAGACTCGCAATCACACAAAAAATACACGCGGGAGGGCAACAACAGTACAATGCCAAAGACAACTCGAAATAGCACACGATAAATTCAGGGAATACAGAAGCAGGAAGCCAAGCAGCTTGGCGTACTACTTGGCAACTTGGAACTTGATGAAACCCAAGACCTGATTCGTTCCACCTCCTCGGAAATTCGGAGCCCTCTCTCCTAGAGAGGTGAGGGATCAGATCGGAATAAAGTCCGTAAGTGGATGAATACTGTCAAAAGTCCTCCAGTATCGCCGGCAGGATGCTGGAGGAGGAGGGAGGAAAGGTGGTTGATGAATATAGATGGAAAGGTGAATTAACAGGGCTTCAGTGGGGGAGGGCGAAGGTATAGCCGGGAATGCAGAGGACGGCGCAGATTCGGGCAGTCATGTTGAAGTGGCTGTGCGCGGGCAGTGCCGGGGGCGATCCGCTCAGTTCTGGAGTGGCAGCACGCTCCGAGTTCGGGTATCCATGTGGTCTGCGTGTGCGCGGAGTGCTTGCGCCATGAGCCGAGTAGCAGGCCATACGACCGCTTGCTCGAGCAGATACGCACTCACCCGCAGCACAGTAGGACCGAGGCCGCTGTTGAGGACGAATGGGTGGTCCGTCCGCGGCTGTTCCATGGAAACCTTCGACTCTGCCGTCTGCAGCATGTCCCTGACCTTGCCGAGCAACTTGCGGTCCTCGGTCTCCAAGATCATCAACGCCTCAAGGCTGTCCAGGTCGCAGTGCTCCGTCGTCATGAGTCCCATGTACGGCGCGACTCGCATCTGCACCGTCGCGATCCACTCGGCTAGGACCTGGGCGCAATCGAATGTGCACAGTGCCGACTGGATCGGTAGCTCGCGGCACAGCTCCTGGCTCGCAGCGTACGATGTCGTCTTGGACGTGCACAGCGTGTCCGACATGGCGAGAGAATCCGCAGCGTAAAAGGCGGCTCTGCGCAGGTGCTTCTCCCGTCTCGAGTACGCACCACCGAGGTTCGTGTTGTAGTTGGTGGAGGGCAGCATGTGGAGGAGGGAAGAATCGCTGTATCGGGGAATCTCGGGCTCCATCTTGATGGGTCCGAGGTTGGGCGACGGCGAAGCCGACCCGGGAGAGGACGGGGGAGAGATGGCGTTCGAGAAGGACGAGTCGGACCGTGCCGAGATGGACGACGCCGAAGATATGGGCGTGCTCTGGCCATTCTCCCAGCCCTTGGCAATCTCATCGGCCATGCCCTCGTAGTCGCGGGCCCAGAAAAACTCCTTTGCCCTTCCGAGGTCGACGAACAGACGGATGTACGCAAGATCGAGGAGCGGGATGCAGTCGGCGGAAAGGGTACCCATATTGAACGGGTTCGGTCGCTCGATGCTGTGGTGCGGGGTCAGATACCACGCCGACTGCCATGCCTTCAGTCCGGGCTCGATGTGCGCGTGCATGTTCTCGGCTTCGGTCGAAGTCCAGTGTCGTGCCTGATTGCTCTGTCTGGTCTCCCAGATGTACACGTGGAGAGCGCAGATCAAGACGAGACATCCAAAGGTGCTCGGCACGACCCCCGGCGGTGGGTAGGGCTGGATTCCGCCTTGGTGGCCATTCGAGAAATGCTGGAAGGAATTCGTCGAACCGTACTGCTGCTGCTGCTGCTGCTGTTGTCCGGCCGACAGGAGGCCATTGAGAGCAGCGGCAAAGTTTGGCGAGCTCTGAGTGGCCGCCATGTATCCTCCCTTCTGGCTCCACGCGTTTGCGGTCGGCGCGGTCCAGAACTCCTCGCTGCACGGCAGGTCCAGACGGATCTCGTTGTTGACCAGCTTCGGGTCCTGGTTGTGAGCCGCGACGAGAAGACTGGACAGGAAGTGAACGGCGAACAGAGTCCTCTTCCTCTCCTCCGCCAGAATCCAATTGGACCACTCCACGCTGTCATCCGCCTCCACCTTGATTCCCAGCCCGGACCATCCATCGCTACCCATGCTTCCACCGAACGGCGACAACTCGAGATCCGCCATCTGGATGTCCGTATCATCCTGCTGCTGGTGCTGGTGGTGCTGATGCTGGTGCTGATGCTGATGTTGGTAGGAGTTCGCGGTCGGCAAAGGCGCCGGCCGTGTCAAGCTAGCGGCTCTCGCCAGCTGGACCAGGGTCGACACGTGGCTCTGGGCGACTTCTCCGGCCATGCGATCGCCGCACTGAAGTCCGAAGATGACATTGAGGAGCATCGCCTGAACGAGCCAGACGGGCGTATCGGTTCCGGAGCTCGAGCTGTGCAGTCCATTGGTGGCCGCGCTAACCGCCGCCTTCCGCCGTTCCTCAATAAATATTTCGACCGTCTTCTTCGCCGCCTCAAAGAGCTCGCCGGCCGCCTGTGGCTCAAACTCGTAGAGCGCGCCAACCGCGGCGATGGAGAGCACGAGGAACTCCCTTCCGTTCGAGTGCTGACCGCTGCTGTACGACGGGTCGAAGCGCAAGGTGGGAAGGTGAAGGAAGGGGAGGTGCGGGTGGAAGAATCGGATGTATGCATCAACGTATCGCTGGAGTTCCTTCGTGTGAGGAAGGTTGATGCCTTGCTTTGGGAAATTGGGATTCAGTGACTGGGCACTGAGCGACTGCCGTCTGCCGTGACTGTGACCGTGGCCGTGGCCGTGGCCCCCGACTCCGAACCCCGAGTTCTGTACCAAGGTGGTGGCCAGGGCGGTGCGTGTGGCATCCGTGACCGACTCCGCCGCCGCCGAGAGTTGGCGGATTAGGTTGATGCTGTTGCTGCTGCTGCTATTGCTGCTGCTGCTGTTGTTATTACTATTATGGTGGCTGTGGTTGTTATGGTTGTTGTTGCCGCCCATCGGTGGCATCGATCCCGATGTCGGACCGTCAGTGGGCGTGCTCGCGTACTGAGAGGAAAAGAGTTGGTGCATCGCGGACGGTTCAACGGACAACGGATCTGGGAGTTTTCAAGATACGTCATTAGATATCTACACGAGAATATACTAATGAATTGTATGATGGGAAGGTACCAGGCGGTGGGGTATCATTGAAGTTCGGCGTTCTAAAATCGGAAAACGGCATGCCACTGTGGTGTGTCTGCCACATGGGCTCGCTGAGGACTACTTCGCTGATGGCACCGCCCGACGTCGTGCTGAAGGCACTCGGCGACGACTGGTCAACGGGCTCGGCCATCATGCCCTGTCCCAGCATGTGCATCCACTCCGAGTCATCATCACCGTCGTCGACCGAGTAGTAAGTGCTATCAACGCCGGAATAGGAATGTCCAAACGGCGACGTCGGCGAACCAATCGGCTGGTGCAGTGGCGACATGTTGAAGTGCAGCGCCGCGGGGTTGACCGTGTTACCAAACAGGAAGCCTTCAAGATCGTCAAAGGTCGACAGCATGCCGGCTGAGCGGGGCATCATTCCACCTAGATCTAACGATGAAATGGAGGTATCAATCTTTGGCAGGCTGCGATTTCACTTCGTAAGCTCAAGCAGTACATAATTGTCGTAATTCATTAAAACCTACTTGGATTCACCATGGTGACTTGAGGAACCGAAACTTCCAATACCCATGTTTGCAACACCCGGGCCGCCTCTGCCAGGACCACCCCTCCCTGCCTGATTCAAACTCATACTCCCCGAATTCGCAATCATACCTAGAGTAGACGAATCGATGTGAGCGATGGTGTTTGCTCGCGGCCGGGCGCGCATGGTGGACGCTCCGCCATCGCCGTTGCTGACGGGAGTGGTGGTGGCGTTCGACATCGAGTTCTTGCGGACCCTGCCGGTGCTGGTGGTGGTGGCGACTGAGCTGGTGCTCTCCCTGCGGGAACCCGCTCTTGGGCGGCTACTGGGGGTAGCCGTCATGTGGAGCTTCTGCTGGTGACGCAGGAGGAGGTCGCGCCGGGCGAAGCATCTCGTGCATTCCGGGCACTCGAATGGTTTCTCCTTTGTGTGCGAGCGTTCGTGACGCTTGAGATGCTCCAAACGAGCGAATGAGCGCTGGCATGTCTGGCAGACGTGTGGTCTCGGCTTGTCCGTCTTGGGAGGGGGCTGCGGTTTAGCACCTGGCGATTGCGAGCCAACTGAGATCCCAATTAGCTTCAGCTCGATGGCGGACACACTCCTCTCTATGGTAACGGAGCCTTATCGGCACGGTGGGGGTGAGGGAATTGCGGGAAGGAATAGGAACGCAAGAGGGTATCTGGCAGGGAAGAAGCGAAGGCGTGTTCTACCGCTCGCTTCCTCTCGCTTCCTCTCTCGCTCCCTCTCTCTCGCTCCCCCCCCCCCCCCCCCCCTCTCTCTCTCTCTCTCTTTCTCTCTCTCTCCCGTTCCCACCCAATCTCTCCGCCCGGAGCGGGCGGTTGCATTTCCATCGGCAGCCATCGGAAAGAACGGACAAAACACGTACCATTCGCGGTCGCTGCCTGAGCGTGGGTACCGGTCATGGGAGCACTGTCCTGAGCAGTCTGCGGCTGCGCACTGAGGGTTTCCGTGACCATTCTGATGGGTTGAATGGGCGCGCGAGATGAGTCGAGTTTCAAGCACGGTCCGTCGACGAATCCAAACTTGATACTCGAGGAGCAAGTTGCCGAGAGCGAGAGAGGAAGGATTGGGAGTAATCGTCACCGACGACAAATGGCCAGGGCTGCGAGGAACGGGTATCTTTATCGGTCACGACGAAGGAATGCGGCGGAGAAATAGAGAGCGATGACTCGAGGAATATCAAGTGAAGCCGTAGGATCGTCGCGTGTCCAAAAAAGAAAAGAAAAAGGACCTAGAAAGCCGGTATCCGATGTAGAGCGCACACACGCAAACGCACACACACGGAGAGGCAGTCGTAATCGGGGCGGTCGTAACTTTGTGGATTATACTCTGGGTTTCTGCGGACAGTTATGACAATTAGCTTCAAGGAACCCGCTACGAACCGAGAGCCAAAGATTGATGGCTGACACTTGCCGGTAAGGAAAGGATTGCGATGCTCGTTTTCGATCGTTGGAATCGTTGGAATCGTTGGAATCGTGCGAGATGGAGGGTGGGTATTCTCGGAGTGGGGCGGGGCATACGAGGAAGAAACACGGATGGACTCACGTAGGCGAAAACTTCTTTATAAACCGGGGAGGCGAATAGTGAGCACCAGGGATCAGGTCCAGGATATCACCGACGTGGTTTTCGACGGACCAGTTCGGTCAGCTGCGTGTGTGTGGGAGAGATACGCCGAAGGAAGCGGGAGTTTCTGAAGATCACACCCCGTTGGCGATCCCGAACGAAGAAGGACTCGAGAGATTTTGGCTGAGGGAGTGGCGGGTATATCTAACTCGTGGGGAAGAAGAAAATGCGGAGGGAGCGGTAGGTAGTAGTAGTTTGGATGCGACCGGTCGTCTTTTAGATGTCTGCGAGAAGGGGAGATTTTTTCTTTCGTTTTTCTTCGCTTTTTTTTTTTTCTTCTTCTTCTTCTTCTTCTTCTTCGTCGTTTCTTTCCTTCTTTGGGGTTTCTTTCCTTCTTTTTCTTTTCTTCTATTCTCTTCTCTTTTGTTTCGTGGAGATACGTTTCGATCGTTTCTGTCCGTCGATGGACTATGGGGTGATGGCGGAGGTGGTGGTGGAGGTAGTGTAGGTGTAGGTGTAGGTGGTGGAGGTAGTGGTGGTGGTGGGTATGGAGGTTGTGCGTTTTTACGGTGCGGCCGCGGCGTTCTCGACTCGACCTATTTTACAGGGCGGCCTGAAGGAGGGGTGGTGGGGCGAATTGGATGGATGGAGGGGGGGGGATCTTGGACTTTTCGGTGCGGCTGTTGTTGCTGCTACGTGCGTGCGTACGGGTACAACGGGCGATGCTCGATACTGCCTGGTTCGGATGATTGCTCGATATGGACCGTGGTGGGGGGAGGGTGGGAAGGTGTCCGAGAAGGAAGACCGATTCCGGGTACTCCGAAACGGCCGTGGATAAACAGGTCGAGTAGGGCAAGAATGGCCGCGCGAAGACGGGGAGGAAGAGAGGATTCTGGGAGGACGGGGGGGGTAGTGGTCTTGATGGTGGGGGAAGCACGATGTATGTGGGTGGGAGGTAGGAGGTGCACGTAAGTATCGGCAGAACGGGTAGAGCTGAATGGGTAGGGCAGCACAGAGCAGCAGAGCAGCACAGAGCAGAGCAGCACAGAGCAGAGCAGCAGCAGAGCAGCAGCAGAGCAGCACAGAGCAGAGCAGCAGCAGAGCACGCAGCAGAGCAGTGTGATCAGTGGCGGGTGGTTGGTCACTTTGTGGCCGTAGCTAGAGCAGAGCAGAGCAGCGAGCAGCGAGTCGGTACTCTCGCTGGCTGGCGGGCTGGCTGGCCTGCTTGCTGCCCTGGCCTTCTGGGTATCCCACCGCCGTGTGGGCGAAGTGCGCGATTCCCAGCAGGGGTGGGCCGTGCGTGGGCAGGCAGGCAGGCAAGAGTAGGCAGGCAGCGGAGGTGACAGTGATGTGTGTGTGAGAGAGCATGCGAAGTGAGAGCGAGTGTGAGTGAAAGCGTGAGCAGCGTGTGGGTGTGTGATGTGCTTCCTGCAGCACAGTTCCAGTCGCACACCCATCAGCAGCGGCGGCGGCAGCAGGACCAGGACCAGGACTAGCACCAGGACCAGGACCAGGACTAGCACCAGGCGCAGGAGCGAGCGAGAGAACGAACGAACGACAGAACGAGCAGCACGCAGGGTGGGTGGGTGTGACTAAAGTTCCAACCGGAACACTACCGGTTCACGACTCCGACCGAGCGAGCGAGACGAGGGCCAGAGGCGAGACGAGGTTGTCGCGATAGCAGAGGATAATGCGACGCGGAAGTATGGATGGCGGCGTAACCCAGCGGGGTGGGTAGTGGGGGAAAAAGCAAAGAAGAGGAAAAGAAAAAGACTCGTAAAGACACTGGCACCGACAGGTCACCAATAAAGTTAACTAGAGCAATTATCCCCATCGAAACGAGACCACTGACTGACCGACCGACCGACCGTAGCGATGATGGTGACTCTGGAGGCCTTTTCTCGTGTTCCGGATGCGCTGCTCAGCTCAACCAATTGACGCCTCCATCGATTGGTGATGGAGCGAACTGGCTGGCTGCGAACTGGCTGGCATAACGGCAACATCTGCGATGCGGTACGGCTGTACCCTACCTCTCTGCCTAGCAAGAGAACGGAGGCGAACGACGATGGCCTGCTTCACAGTTCATACATAGCAGCCCAGTTCACACATAGCAGCACATGGTGGCGGTGGTGGAGGGGAGGGGGGGGGGCGGGGCGGGGGGGCGGTTGCCTGGAGATAGATTGGCTTGGCCTGGCGTGTAGAGTACCTTTCATACCCAGCAGTGGAGGAAGCCTCAAGCAAGGCCAGCCCAACAGAGACAGAGCGAAACATCGAAAGGTAGGTAGCCCTAAGCCTGTAAGCTGTAAGTAGGGACGACTCGAAATAGCCAAAGGCCTATTCTGCACCAGCCGCACTGCGCAGCCCCCCAATGGGAAAATCTACATGCACTCCCGTCCGCATACAGAAACATGACAGTGGCACCCTCCACCCTGCAGCGCGAGCGTAGAGTACATGTAACATGCTGACCGACTGGTCAGTTTGGTCCGATCCGCTCCTCCCTGAGTCCCCTCGCACCGCCAATCAGCGTGCCCGCCGCCCCCGCCGCCGCCGGGGTTCCCGTGAGCTCGGTACGCACGGCAAGCAATCGTCCTTCGCTCCGATGCATATCGCTCTCCCTCTGCCACTCTCACCCCCGGGGAAGGGGGTGACGAACTACATAATACGAAGCCCCATTTTCCTGACGACAGTCGTTATTATCCGCATAGCGTCACTGCATAACTGCAACTGCATACCTGTAACTGCATACCTGTAACTGCATACCTGTAACCTAGGCAGGTAGGCAGGTGGGTACTTGATAATCTACCATGTGGGTCTGTTTTGTATGCCCGAGGAACGTAACCACGCCTGCCAGCCAGCTGCCAACCAGCTGTCAATGTCAATGTCAATTTCAATGTCATCCAAGCTGTCTGCATCACCAGGAGCAGCAGCAGCAGCGAGCATACAGGGACCCGGGTAGTTATGCATGTGCGTATGTACATATGTGGACATATGTATGTGGACATGTCGAGTATCGCGCATCGACGAGGACGGCGGCGGCGGCGGATTACGAGCCCCGGCCGGACCGGGTGGTAGACGGTAGTGGTGGTGGGGCGGTGGTGGTGGGGTGGCCGTGGCACAGATGTCCCGTACGTATATCCCGTACCCGTGAGCTCCCGACGATGCGGTCCTCGCTGCTCGGAACGATCCAGCGGTCAGAGGTCAGCGGTCAGCGGTCAGCGGTCAGCCCATGGCCCCAACGGTCAGCGGCCAGCGCGCTCGCTATTGGCTGGAGAGTCGAGAACCACATCGGCCCGGCATCGGGTGTAGGCTTTAGGGCCTTGTACCGACTTGTATGATGTTCCCGTATCTGTCTCGGAATATGCTCTTGATCTTACGCGGCGGATGTGCTGAGCCCGAGCCCGAGCCCGCTCGTATTTGGAGTACATATAGCTACAGTAACTCATACGTGCCCCCCACCGCATACCTACGTGAGTGTGAGTGGGTGCACACATGTCTCTTTACGTACCATGTACCTACACCTGTGCCATATCCCCGGCGCGCGCCCACCGCGCACTGCCCACCGCCCATTACAAAACATCGGACGGAGTCACACAACTGACCGGCAGACCGGGTGGAAATGGGTTGACCGCCGGCCCCACTAGTTACAGCATCGGACGAAACACCGCCGTGTTGCGGCATTACGAGGGCCCGGGGAGCACCCGGGGGAGTAGAGTACCTGGGGAGGATTCACTGCATACCTGGTCCTCTATGTACACTAGATACTCTCAGCAGGCATTGAGGACCACTAATACTATATGTACTCTACTCTACTCTCTAAGGTTCGTAGAGTACTTGCTGACACGATGACTGGCCGTACTACGGTATGTACTCTACATATCTACCGGTCAAACAAACAGACTCCGGAGACTCCAGAGAAGGTGAGATGTGATGGGTGCCAAAAACTGCAGCCAGAACTGGGGTAGGCAGTGGATGGACGGATCGGACATATTTATGTGGGTAGGTAGTACCTAGGTATGTAAGTGTTGGTTATCGTGCAATCTATTGTATCATAGTATCATAGTACCTATCATAGTATCGTATATATGTAGTATCGTATGTAGTATCATAATAGGTATCATAGTACCATAGCACCATATAGTGAAATCAGTGTGGCCGGGGGCTGAGGGCTAGTTAAGGGCTGAGGGCTGAGGGCTGAGGGCTGGGGCGGGTCGGGCGAGTAACTTCCTGCTTGCATACCGGAGAACCTAGGTCCCAAGTACCCGTGTACCGTACCATACCATACCATACCTACCTCTCGCACCATACAGTACGGTACTTACACTCCATACAGTACGGTACACGCCAGTACAGCTACTTCTCATCACTGTCACCGTCCCCGTCGCCGTCTGGAACACACACTCCATCTCCATCTCCAAGCCTTCCAACCGGTACACCTGTATAGAGTAAGCACCTAGTACACCGGTACACCAGTACAGTGCCGCCGTACCGCCATGCAGCATTACCAAAAACACGAACTCAAGCCTCAGGCCGCGAGCCTACAAGGCTAGGTACTCAAACTGCGAGCATTCTCAGGCTGCATACCTAGGCTGCTCGGGATACATACGATATCTTAGATAAGCCCGAGCCCATACCTCTAAGATCGACCGCCGACGCCCGGGGAGTCCGGCGGAACAGACCTCACGAGTGACCGACTCACCGACTCACCGCTCCACCCACCGTTCAACGGGTATGTTTCTCGCAGTATGCTTCTCGCGGTACAGTACGGTATGTCCCCGACGTCCGCGCGGGGCGCGTGTGTTTCTCACGATAGGTACTCATCCATCTACGCACCCTTGTTGAACAAACCCTGGTGGATAACCCCTTGGACAAACCTTTGGACAAACCCTTGGATAAACCAGATGCTATACATAGTCGGCCTTGTCGTCCGCTCGTGTCGAAGGCGGTCGTGAAACAGATGGGTTGGTGCATAACTACGGTGCTTGGGTACCGCATGTACGAGTACATGCTCTACGTACATACTCTCCGTACATACATCTCAGACATATCTACCCATCATACATACCAAGTACTAAGTACCCAAGTAGGTAATTGTCTGTCACTGTCATCACTGCCAGCCACTCTAGTGGGGCCGAGCTACCAGTACTCTACCAGTCCTCTAGTAGTTATGATCCCTCCAGACTCCAGAGTCCAAAGTAGAGTGTGCGTGAGCATCACGAGAAAAATAAAAACTCAAAGAAAAAGAAAAGAGAGGAAAGGAAGAAGAAAAGGCGCCCTCCCTGCAAATACACCGTGTGTGCGGCGGCTGGCGAAATCACGTATCTACTAGAGCTAGTGTGTAGGTGTGTATGAAGATCAAGGGTTCACACCATACCATACCTACCGTATGGTTAGTTCGGCTTCAGCTTGTGGTGGGTGGGTTGTGTATGAAGGTTGGGTTGAGTAGGTTGGGTTCGGTGTGTAGTTAGATACATACGATGTACCTATGATGGTTACATACGAATTTCCGCCCCGTGCCATTGTGCTTCACTCCCTCCCTCCCTCCATCCCTCCCTCGTGCGAACAGGAGATCTGTATAGCATGTCTCTATGTAAGTGAGTATGATACTTGCATATATGCTAGGTAGGCAGTATGAGTACCTACACTCCACGGCCAAGAACGGTCCTCGGAGAGCTCCACACCCGATCCATACGTTTCTCCTTCCTCTTGGAAGTCCAAGGGGAAACCACCACCACCACCAGCAGTCACGGGGATGGGGCTGGCAGCGGCGGGCATCAATCGCCATCCACATCCCACATATATCCCACAACCCACATCCCACATCCCCACGCTTCCCTTCCCCTTCCTCTCCCCCTTCCCCCGTCACATTCTCATGGCATGCACGCCTGCCGAGCAGTTTCAATCGGGGAGGGAAGGGGTTCTGTTCTGATCAGATCAGATCAGTGACAGCATGAGGTATGTACTGTACATATGTAGCCTGTAGATACTCCGCTACCTACCTATGCTACCTATGATGGATAGTGACGCCCAGTCCAGCTGCGTCCATATTGTGTATATTGTGCTGGTTAATATCCGTTGATTGAGTTTGGCTGGTTGAGTTCCCTCCTCCGCCCCACCCCCACCCCACCATTCCCACCGCTACATATCCCCACCACCATCCCCACCATCCTCATCCCCGGAGAGTAGAGCACATATCGGAGCATGGGAGCATGGGAGAATGGGAGCATGGGAGCATGGGAGCATGGGAGCATGGTAGTATGGTAGTATGGCAGCATGATAGTATGGTAGCTGGTCACGGTGGTCGGTGGTCGGTGGGCGTCATGGTGGTGGTGGTGGTGGTGGTGGTGGTGGTGGTGGTGGTGGTGGGCGTCTTGGCGGTTGTCGCACATGTAGAGTAGAGTACTCACGATCCACATCTCACCGCCGCCGTACATACATGCTTCGTCGTACATCCTCCGTCGGCCGGTATGTACCCAGCGTACATAACTCACGATAACTCCGAGAATGTGTCGCCATGTACTCTACCTACTCTAGGCTGGGTCTCTAGAGTAGCTTCGCCGGAGCGTGTCCGATGTGGTATTCATGTATCATGTCGCAGGTTGGCCCTTGGGTGCAAGGGTACAGCCCACCACCAGCCCACCAGCCCACCAGCCCACCACCACCACCACCACCACCACCACCACCACCACCGCGACGGCCGAAACCAATTCATCCATCCAATTGCGCGCATGACCCCAGGTTTTCGCAGCCTTGGTAAGTCGGTATGGGTTGACGGGGGGTGGCTGGGATTAGATCGTGTGTACTCTATGAAACGGTACACAGCAGCAGCAGCCATCAGCAGGAGCAAGAAGAGGAAGCAGAAGAAGAAACAGTTCACATTCGCGTTCGTGGACCTCGCTTCGGCGCTGGATAAGCTCTGCACAAGCGGTATCTGGTACTTAACAGAAGTACTTATGATGCGCCCGTGTTGTGGGTGGGTGGGATGGGAGCGCCCGCTGCAGCAAGTCGAATGCGGCAGCCAGGGATGGCGCTCGCGTTTGAGCCTTGAGGCTTGAGGTACATGCATGTGCCAAGGCTCAGGTGGGCTCTTGGTGGGAGTGCCATTTTGAGGAGCATCGCCACCGCGGGTAGAGGAGGGCGGATGGCAGATGGTGGAAGGCGTTGGTGGATGGTGGAAGGCGCGGGAGGGCGGGAGGGCGGGCGGGCGGGATGTGGACGGCGGCGGCGAACTCACTGGAAACGACAATCTAAAGTACCTGCTAGTATCCCCTGCGGCCAGCTCCCCAACAACCTCGATAGCGGCCGCTCAGCGCACTCCAACCAGCGACGGGCGGGCTGCGCATCCATCCCAACAACTCACGCCGACCAGTCGTTCCAGATACATGTACGCTCCCGTTGCCGCCGAGATGTTGGAAGGGTCCGGCGCCGTTCGGAGCCGGCGAAAGGCGTTGGACCGAACGCCTTCCATGTGAGGCACTATCGGTGCTACCTACATGGCGGAATATAGACTCCAGAGTAGTGAGGGCTCTACTCTACTCTAGGACTGCATTCTGAATCCGTCGTCGTGCTTCGACTCGCACTGCAGTTGCAGATGCAGATGCCGGCTATCGGTAGGGTTCGCTCTGTTTGGTTGGAATCACCACCACCACCCCACCACCACCGCCGCCATCCATCTCCACCAAAACACCCTTTTTTCCCTGCCGATTCCAATCCATGTAA
Organism: Tricharina praecox; assembly: GCF_024521635.1. NCBI lineage: Eukaryota > Fungi > Ascomycota > Pezizomycetes > Pezizales > Pyronemataceae > Tricharina > Tricharina praecox. The sequence goes on along the minus strand of NW_026250445.1, from coordinate 145,626 downwards.
GCCTTCTGCATGGCGGCGGCGGCTGGGAGCGAACGACGGAAGGCCCACTGTCGTCATCGCAAACGGATGCAACACGAGCCTCCTCTTCGCCCTCTTTGCTCTTTCTCACGCTCTCTCTCTCTATCTCGGCTGCGTGGATAAGATTGCGATTCGTCCGTTGCTCGGGGAAGGAAGCGAGCGCCCCAGAAAGCACAGACTCTTGTCTCGGAACCGCGCACGGATTCAGTGGGGCACGGCTGATCCCGCGAATGATGCCGTTCCGTGTTTCCCAAAGCGAACCCTACCCACTCGTACAAACGTGCTCGACTAGTGCCGTACTCTATTCTACGCCACTATGCTCTGCTCTACCCTGCTTTGCTCTGCTCTACCCTGCTTTGCTCTGCTCTACCCTGCTTTGCTCTTCCCTACTCTGCTCTGTTCTATATCTCGACGCATCACCGCCCGCTCGAGAAGGAGCATCCCTCTTTCCCCCGTTAGATGTGTCCACGGGCGAGAACCGTTCGGTTTGCTTCCGCTACATATGAGGTGGTGCGGGGCGCGCGTTTGGAGCTGTCGACTCGGAGCCGATTGTTTCCTTTTTCGACGTTGCCTCTCTCTGGAACCCCCATTGCCCAAGCTCCTTCACGATAGGCAACTACCGACGACGACGACGCATTCCTACTAGCAGATACCCACTCTACGCCTGGCGCGAACGCGACAGACGAAAAGACGAGCCGGTGGTGAAACTCCCCGCGCGTACGTACGTACGAGTAGCGGCGTGTCATCGCTCTGCCTATCTATCTCATCGTATCGTGACTTTTTTTCTTTTCTTTCTTTCTTCGCCTTCCACCATCTATATCTATCCTCGACAGCACGTAGCCCCGGAGAACAGCCAAGAGCGACAAGTTGGTCATTGGCCCGGCCCAGAACGTGAGAGCACGTAATGCCGGCCGGATTTGCCTTCCACTTCAGGTGCTGCCTACATGCGGTACCTACGAGTAGAGTAGGTACGTCGTGACGAGCTGCGAGCAGGCAAGGCGAGGCTACCTGCTCCCCCAAGTACCTGCCCAACCCTGCAAACCGGGTGAACCCAACAACCACAAGCACTGCAGATTCCTCTGTTGCCTACTATGACGGGCGCTCCGTCTCAGGCTCTCAGCCCTGGGCTCTGTCCGGCGCCCGCTGCGGGTTGAAACCCGGAGCCCGTGACGATGCGACTACTGCTCTACGTACTGTGTCTGGAACCGGAAGGAATCTTCGGCGATCAGAATGCCCGTTTATTCGCGGCTGCACAGTGCAGAGCCGTCCACTTGTAAGTTTTGAGCACGGTGTGTCTGGTATCTATCAATAGTACTAGCACTATTACAGTATTACTCTAGCACTGCACTTCCGGAGCCGGACCACGGATGTCGATTGAAAACGATCAACGTTGAACGGACGACGGACGACGGACGAGTCACGACGGTGGGACGAGCCACGACGGACAGACGTCGCGACGGCTGAAAAAAGGGTCAAGGACGGACGACGCCGACGGACGCCCTTTTTTTCTTTCTTTCTTTCTCCCCTGGTCTTTTTGCAGGATCGCCGCGACGCCCGCAGGCGAAGAGCAGATGATCATATGTATGGTCTGTCGTCGTTCCGAGTCTCCGACAGCCTTGTCTCGTGGGGGGCCGGAGGATCGGCGGAGGATTGGAGGGTGATTGGTGCGGCGGGATTGGTGGGGCACTGGGCTGTGCGCGCTGCCGGCCTTCCCCTTCTCGACTTGTCATCGGTCAATCGACGATACATACAGTACAGAACCGGCCGCCGAACGACGGCGACGATGCCAGACGCCAAGGTACGATATGTACCTGCTCTCTTTGACACTTCGCTACTAATCATGGGAAGAGCACCAGTACGATAGGGCTCTAGATACGTGGAGGACTCGTACGGAGAGTACCAGTTATACACATCCTACATGCAACCACTCATAAGTACATACACTTCATCGGCTTCCTTCGCTTCGTACATACGATACACCGATTTGACGCATTACGGCCACGCAGAGATCGTGGCTCGCCATCCAGCCATCAAGATGAATTGGAATTCTCGTTCGTCACCGCAGGTCCGCAGCCACACGAGCACAAGCATTGAGTTGAGTGGTCCGTCGACGTTCCGGCATCCCATCCATGGACCTCCCGAGTCGCCCCCCCCCCCCCCCCCCACTTCCCACCTCCCAAACCCCTGGCCCTTCTGTGGATCTTATCCCACTCCCACTCTCACGATCCGAATAAACTTCCCACGGGAAAAGAAAGAAAGAAAGAAAGAAAGCGAAAGAAAAAAATCCTTTCCGGCCGGCCGCAGCTGCTGCATTTCCGTGGGGGTTCGCAGCGTCGCAGCGTCGCAGAGTCGCGGCGTCACGGCGTCCGTCCGCCAGATCAAATACCAAATCCCCTGATTCCCACGGACGTCCGGTCTATCTATAAGAAGTATTTCGGGGGTTTGCTTTACCTACTTGTTTCTTTTTTGGTGAGCGAGAGACGGAGACAGCGAGCGAATAAACAATATCCGCACCCCCGCCCCCCGCCCCCCGCAGCAAAAGAATTACGATAAAACGGACCGGTCGTCTGGCTATCTTTGGATTGTGGATTTGGATCGAGGAAGTGGAAGTGGAAGTGCTCACTACTTACTTACGTTGATGCTGATGCTGCGACAAGCTTCGCGATCCCCCATTTGGCGCTGCCCCCCCCCCCCCCCCCCCCCCCGCCCACCCCCGGCCGGCCCGGTGTCGGCACTGCTGATGCCCACGCTGATGCTGATGGATGCTCAAGCCTCATGCTGATGCTGATGGACGAAACTTATTACTGACCGACACGGCATACTACACTCTATGTACCCACTGCGAATCTCTGACACAAGTTTATTCGAAATACCTATCTACCCACCGAGGTACATACTGCCGGTAGAGTACTCTGCCTCTGCCTCTGCCTCTGCCTCTGCCTCTGCATACCATATCATATCATAGCAGCATCACATCGGATCCGGGCTCGACTATCTACTCTACTCCACTCTATAGTATTCCTAACGGTAGATGGAGATACATATGAGATATCTCGAAGGAAGAAGAAGAGAAAATTTTCTCGTCCGCAATGATGCACGTCGCGTGTGGCTGTTGTGATTTCAACTTTCAATCCCATATAATATTGGTACTTGATGGATAAACTCTGGACTCTAGAGAAGTCGGGTCCGTATGGAATAATCTGGATTCTGGATTCTGCCTCCTAGATTCTGGATCGTCCGGATCGTCTAGCTACATAACTTATAAGTACTTCCCGTCGAGCCAGAAAGAATGAAGAAAAGATGCGTTGTCAAAACCGTATCTATGCTACATACTGTACGACACAAACTCGATCCTCCGCGCCTCCGTGTTTCCCTCGGCGGCGCCATTGTGGTGATCATTGATGATCATTGATGATGATGATGATGATGATGATGATGATGATGCGGCTGCCGGAAAGCTTCACGGCGGTGGACATGCGCGCGCGACTCTTCTATACTCTATCCGATTACCGGCGCTGCTAGTATGCCTGCCTCAGAAGCCCGACGATTGAGAATTCACCGTGGCGAGGTATGGTAGCTACATACAGACCTACTCGATATGGCGACATGATCATTGGTGTGTGTGAGTGAGTGAGTGAGTGTGTGGTGTGAATGTGGATTTGTGTATGGTGTGTGGTGAGTGTGGTGTGGCAGAGAGAAGCGCTGCAGGGACGTCCGACTCCGGAGGATATCTACTGTGATCTATGCTTCTCCCCCAGCCAGAAGAAGAAGAAGAAACGATACTTTCGTTAGGAGCCTGACGATCCCTCAATGGAGGTCATGTGGCCACTGCCTAGCCGGCCGGCGGGCGGACAGCCAGCCAGCTTCCCCAAAGTACCAAAGATATGATATTTATGAATTATCTATGCTGGAGGGTGTTCTGTTTTGTTCTATTCTGTTCCGGTTCCGCCCCAGTTCTGCCGGTCAGGTCAGCTTTTTTATTTCCATTTTTATCTCTTTATGTTTTATCTCGTTATGTTTTTTTCTTCAAGCGACGCCCGACGCCCCCCCCTCCCCCCTCCTCCCAGCCCCAGCTCCAGCTCGAAAACGTGCATGGCACCAGGCATGCAACCCAACCTGCATGACAAGCTGTAACTGATAGCAACTAGTTAGCCTGTACCACCCACCGGCCACCGCAGCGATTTGTAGGTGTGTATGTAGGCTCAGCTAAGAGCGGGCTTGGAAGTTGGGGGGGGGGCGGCTTTCATCCTTCGGGGACCAGGGCTGGACGGACATGGTCGATGGGTTTTTGCAGAGTGTGTAGAGTACGGTATACATAGTGCCAGAAGGGGGTTGTAGTTACCGTACCGTGCTGTAGAGTACTCTAGAGTACGGAGTGGTGCACGGGGTGGATAAATCGCGCAGGGGAGTGAGAGGAAGTGAGAGAGTGAGAGAGTGAGAGAGTGAGAGAGTGAGAGAGTGAGATCGCGACATGGAAATACCGTAGGTACGGTGGGCACAAACAGAGACGGAGATGGAGACGGAGATGGGACGGAGACGCAGACGTGTAAAGGCAGACGGACGGATAGAAAGGCAGACAGCACTCACGAGCTACGCACACCGCAGATTTCGCAGATTTGCAGAACGACTGATCGACCGCCCGACCGACTTAGTTAAACCGCCCGTGCAGTACAGTACGTGATCCTGTGATGAATCCTGAATCGAAACACGTCCGTCCCAGTGCCAGTGTCAGTGTCCCACGGGTGTCCCACGGGTGACGGACGTGCGGGTGCACAACATCTACGGTATTAGTTAGCCGTCAGCCATTTCAGAGGGGACCGTGTCCGCCCACCCGTCCCCAGTCACGGCCACTCTGGGGATGTATGTCGCAAGTCGCGACTCGCGACTCGCCGCCGCCGCCGCCGCCGTTGCCGCTCTGCGACGCCCGTGACGGACGGTGGGAGGACGAGGGAGGACGCTGGGTGGAATGCAGGGCTCCCTTCTCTCACACTATTCCTCACACACACACACACACACACACACACACACTGTTCCACTGTCCCAGTGTCCCAGTGTCCCAGTGTCCCACGCACCTACATCCTATATACCCACATACATACACAACATACCCAAAATACACAAGACACACAACCTACCCGCCTAACCTACACACATAGAATAGTTTCATCGTCTCGTCTCCACTGCATATGTAGTCAGGGTAGTCAGGGTAGTCAGGGTATTTATGTACTAGCGGTAGTCCACAACGAGCAGCAACGGCCCAGTCCCTAACGAGCCCCACCCCAAGCAACCCCAAGCAACCCCAAGCACCACCCCAAGCCGGGGGCCCGGGGGCTCTTCGCCCTCTGAAACTGACGTCAGTATCGGACGATAGATGGACGGCCAGGGAGGGAGCGCACGTTTTTTCCCCACGACGCGTTCGTTCGTTGGCATCAGTGGGCCAGTGGGCCAATGGCCGCGGTGGCCGCAGGGTCTCAGCTCACCTCACCTCACCTCACATCAGCTTAGTTATCTAACTAGCGACCTGCTTCCCGGCGCGGCGCGATGCGATTGCGATTGCGATTGCGACCGTGATGGCGAGTGCACGCGTGTGATGGAAGTACTCGGGAGGATGTGCCCACGGAAGCACCCGCGGGCGGCAGCTGCTCTACGGTACTACATATCATACCGTATTATCTCGGATAACTGTTCGCTTTTTTGGAGTGGTTAGCGCCGCTACACGCAGGCTTGGCGCGCATCTAACTGCTTTTTGCTGTTACACACCGGATTTGGAGCGCTTCGCGCTTAGTCAGTATCAAATTCACTAGCGCAAAGTCTCCGTGATGTTTCTCCACATGCACAGCACCCAACTTCAGACCTCGTCTCTCCAGCAGACTGCCACAATATTATCATTTCAGTGTTGCTGATGTTAGGAAGCAGCTCTACAACCATATACCGCTTACCTACTCCTTCCAGTCGCTTGCTTCTTCTAGCTAATACTGGTTCAACTGGAACAGACATCTTCCCCATGCGCGCTGAGAGAGTGGCCGGTGAGCCTGCTGAGGATGCGTCTATTGAACCTTCGCCGGGCACGCCCACCGAACCTGTCAAGAGTACACCACTCAACCTACCGAGAGCGCGCCCGCCGAGCCTCGCAAGAACGCGTCCACGGAACCTAACAAGAACGCGCCCACGGAACCTAACAAGAACGCGCTCACTGAGTCTGCCATGAGCGCACCCACCAAGTCTGCTACTGAGGACGCGTCAACCGAGTGTGTCGAGAGCGCGCTCACTGTGCCTTGTAGACATCTTTGACGAGCGATCAGTCCGATATTGTTGTCTGTCGTTGTCAGGAGAATCTTGAGCCGTAGGTGTAAGAATAAGAGCTGCGAATTCTGATATGACTGTGTCGGCGTGTGCTACTTTCGTAGGGAAGATGACCTCGTTGTTCTCCATTGTTGTCTCCGTGATTTCTATCGACTTGATCTTTGTAGGGTGTACACAACTTGTACTGTAAAGCTCTACATCTGCCATTCCCACGATGCTTCAGCAGTTTCAGCCGCACCAATCTAATCGACTGATGTTCTGTTGCCGCACCAGCGCTAACCCGATCAACTATAGTGCGCGCTTCATCGCGTTAGTTCCATTTCAAAAAGCGAACAGTTATTCGAGATAATACGGTAGGCATAAGTACCTACTCGATACCCGCCAGCTCCATAATCGCCCGCCGCCGCCGTCACCGCGGTCGCATTCCCAGTCACAGTCGTTATCGATAGGGTACATACGTGCGTACGTGCGTAGACGTTCGCCCATCCGCACGGTGCACGGTGAACACCCTGGCGCTGTCGCTGGTTATCGGACCCTGGATCTGAGCTCTTCTGCGGTATGCCCCGCAGCTTATCCAGTGCACCCAGCACTCGGTCTGCCCCTCTGCCCCTCTGCCCCTCATCACCCCTCCATCAGACCCTTCCCTTCTTTCCTTCCACCCCACCATAAATTATTCCTCCCTCCCTCCATCTCCCGCACGTGGCTTTGAGCCGCAGACCCGCAGACCCGCAGACCCGCTCGCCGTATGTACCCGAACCACTCGTCACTCGTCACTCGTCATACACCCTACCGGTACATATCGTAGTATCGTAGTATCGCACATATCGTACATATCATATCGTACATATCATATCGTACATATCGTACATATCATAGTGGATATCGTACATATCATATCGCACTACTACTATAGTAGGTACACCATACTATATATACGGACCATAAAATACTTCCCGTATATAGAATACGCGATTGAGCAGTGAGCAGTGAGCTTCGGTTGAAGCTAGAGTATAGTACTGTAAAGTACTCTACAGTGAGCTTCGTTTCGAGCCCCCAGTGTTGGACTGTTAGTGCGCAAGCAAGTAAAGCAAAGCAATGCACAGTGCACACTACTCTCGACGTGTGCGAGTTTTTTTCCTCGACTCTGCCTGCAGAATGACGCCGCCGATGCATGGCTGTGAGAATGTGAGAATGTGAGCATAGGTAGGGAGGTGGACACGGATAGTGCTCCACGGCTAACGGTTCGAGCTCCGTTACACGCTGTGAGGTGGAGGTGTGCAGAGGTGTATGTAGGTGCACGGAGATCTAGAAGTGCGGACGCCGCCGGACAGGTGATATCGTGGGTTTGGTTTCGCGGTGGTGGGTGGAGGTGGGTGGTGTGTGAGGTGGTGGTGGTGGTGGGTGGTGGTGTTACATAGCATAGTGAGAGCGGTAATGGTGGAGAAGGCGGCTAGTCCAAGCGGGCATGAAGACGAGGACGAGGCCCGACGCCCGACGCCCGCTGGGGGTGGTGGTGGTGGGGCAAACGACGTGTCTTTTCTCATGCGCAGCAGCGTCCCCCCCCCCCCTCCCCCCTCGCCAATACCTATCTGACCGCACCGCACGGCACCACACGGCACGAAAACTTCGAAGCGCCCACATCCACAACACCGACGACGACGTCGACGACGATCGATGATATCATACCCAGACTTCCCACTAGCAGACTATCCGCACCGTGCAACCGAAGAGCGGTCTCGGTCTCTGATCTGATCTGATCTGTGCAGTGCAGACTGTGCAGTCGCACTGGGTTAGTTGGTTAGCTGCAAATCTGCAACGCATACGTGCATACCGGCTCTGCGGTCGTTCCCCGTCGGTTGGTCGCGTCGAGATCTTCCCTTCCCTTCCCCTTCCCCTTCCCTTCCTTCGACACGAGCGTTCATCTCTGCGAGTGTTTCTAGAACCAATCCATCCCTCCCCCCCTCCCCGCCTCGTTGACGTAGACGTCGTTGTCGTCGTCGGCGGCGGCGTTTTTTTCTTTCTTTCCTTTTTTCTTTCCCCACAATCCCCGATGTGATACGTGCGTTTTTCTTAATTCTTCATGAGCTGTCGGGGGTGGGAAGGGGGTGGGGACCCTTTGATTCTTCGAAACCCGCTGAGCGTCCCCCCCTCCCCCGCAGAGCGGTCGAGAGCACGTTCCTGCGTGGAAACACGTAGCAGTGCTTTTCTTCCACACGTAAACGCTCTCGACTCTCTCGCGCCGCCGTCGTCGTCGCTCGCGAACTGCAAAAGTGCGGGGGAGAAGAGGCGACTTCCGAGATGAATGAATGAATGAATGACGACACCCCCCCTCCCCGCTACGGTAGTTACGGTAGTTACTATACTCTATAGATATAGATCACAGACTCTAGATCGTTCCTATGTATGTTACTGACGTCGCGGGCTACTGCGGTACTACACACGGTACTACATAACATACGGTACTATGGAGACGGATCCGTCGATATCCGTCGAACACTGGGGAAGGGGAAGGGGATCGTGGCTCTCGCACTCTCGACGGACGGAAGGTGGGCGCCAGGTGTTGAGTCTTGACCGCATCGTGTGTACCCTACCCCCCAGCCATTCCGCACTCCATAGCCATCACGGGACTCGCCCTCTGCGCTTTGCGCGATGAAGCGAAAGCGCGAGTACCGTAGCCAGGGGACTAGATACCTCATACCCACAGTACTCGCCATCTTCCAAGCGCTCGAGATGGAACGTGAGACGTGGGACGGGCGGATATCTGTCTGTCTGGCTACCCACAGGCTACCCACAGGCTGTCTACCTCCCTACCTACTCAGCAGACCGGACTCAAAGTCAATCTGGCATGGCAGTTCAGTAGTTACCGACTCATCTCCGCTAGGATCTTGCAGCGCGTCAATCCGATTCGCAAGGCGGACTACAGAACTACTAACGTTCGGGGGGGAGGGAGGGGGCGGGCCATCTGAGCAATGGGCGGTGAGTGATACGCCATGACCATTGACCGCCCCCGCCGTCGTCTTGCGCCGTGACGGCGTGACCTGACCCACCACCACTATCACCACCACGTGCATGTGCACAATGCATCGATCGGTAAAGTACCCGGGGTAAATGTACCATACATACATCATGCCGTACATACACGTCTGTGCTCCAGCGCCCTCGCCGCCGTAAGAGGTATGTACGTACATACCAGGTGCCAGATAAGCGGGCAGCAGCAGCAGCAGCAGCAACCTTCGATCTGGCATACCTTTTCCAGATCGCTCGCTGGCTGAGGGACGGAGTCCCGGGATTTATTTTCTTTCTTTTCTTCTCTGCGTGTGGCGTTCCCCGTGTGTACGTGTGTAGTTGCGTGTGTACATAAGCACCTAGGAAGTATGTAGGAGGTACTTATCTACACAGCTAGTTAGTCGCTCGCTCCGGGCAATATGGATGGCAGATAGATACAGTAGGATTTAAGTATGCGATCGATCATCGGCCAGATCCCGCGCGCCCTGGATGGCTGCCGACCGCATCCACGTCTACGTCTATGTTGTTGAGATAGCGATCCGAAGCCATCTGGCAGGCGGGAATATGCGGATCGTAGCCATCGCTGAGCATCGGCGGTAGCTACATAGCTACGGGAGCTGCGGGAGATGCGGGAGCGGGTGGATATGAATCCCCCCACCACCATCTATGTATGTGCAGACTCTCCAGCCCGCCCGCATCGCTGCCATTGTACCCTGGGTGTATGTAGGTAACTGGCCTCGAGAGAGGCAGCGCGCAGCAAGGAGCAAGAAGTGGGGAATGGGGAGTGGGGGCTCGATCTGCTTCGTCGGCCCGCCAGGAGAATGGAGGATGAGTGATATATTGTAATTGTGATCCCCGTGAACGCCGCTGGCGAATCACGAATCACACTTTGTGCTGTGGCTTCGGGGCACGGGTTCGGGTGGACAAATTGTCAGGTGGGCGGGATCGGAAGCTTGCATACATGGCCTGGTCCAGTTGATCGAGCTGCAAGGCTTGCAGGACTTGAAGGATCATTACGAGGGGGGGGGGGGGTCGCGGACGGGGAGTGGGGAGTGCTGAGTGGGGAGCAGTGGGGATATCAGGTGGATGGTGATGGCTGGGTGCAGAATCGTTTAACTATGCTTAAACACGCCGTGCACGCCATCACACCATCACACGATAACGAAGAGTCGGCGGGTTCTTGCTGGTGCTATACTACACGACATACTACACGACATACGGAATACGAAATACGAAATAGGTACGACATACGACATACGACAGACGAAATAAGACACACGAAATACATACTAGGTACATACTACTTACATACTGCATACTACATACCACAAAGGCCATACTACATATATACCAGTAATGCCAGTGCTACTCCCGCCTCGCCGCCACCTCGCCATCCGCTCCTCGCAGCCCCTCCACTAGGTAGTCAGTCTCGATAAGACGCCGCCCTCGTTCCCGCCCTCGTTCCAGCCCGTTGCAAGTGCGTCTCCCGAGTCTCTCGGCACCATGAGAACTACACTGGCCCGCGGTTGGAGGGCCATGACCAAAACCAGCCACAGACAATGTCCATCCCCGTCCCCGCATAGTAGTCCGCTCACTGATTTTTTTTGAAGGGGGGATGAAATGTTTTTCCCGTGGCATCGCAATCCGCTCCCAGGTCGCAAGTGCCATCGAACCGGCAACAATCCGAGAGGATCAGCGGAAGTATAGTAGGTAGTCTAGGGTAGTCTAGTACAGACGATGCGGCCCTCTTTTGGCGGTGCCTATTACACCTGCACATCCCAAACGGCAAAAAGAACTGCCCTTCTCCAGACAGCTCGTCTATGGCTGATAAGCTAACAGTACCACAACCTCCCACGTATTGGAGAAAAGCAAAAGATATAGCGACGTCGACAGGATTCGAACCTGCGCGGGCGAACCCAAGAGATTTCTAATCTCTCTCCTTAACCACTCGGACACAACGCCTTGTTGTTGTAGAATGTCTCGGACGGCTTGTATCGAGTTTTTGGCCTTGGCGGCACGAGAGAAGAACCAGACCTACTCCACCATGAATCCACGATCGCCGTTTCGCTCGCTCGCTCGCTCGCTTGCCTCACTCTTCCGTCGGCGGTAAACTCCGATATGCGTAGTGTGCTACATAGTCCGTACGGACTGGACGGTCCTTTTGGAGTGCGGAATAAAAGCAAGACGTTCCGTCCGTCGGATTGGACTGCAGTCCAGCAGTGAAAAAAGTTCCAATCTTTCCAGCACATATCCGATCAAACATGACAGTCAAACTATTCTAGCTATCGCGCGAACAGGCTACACCACAACACAGTCAACCCTCATCAGGAAACGCTGTGAAGGAAATGTGGACGACTTCTTACTGGCGGGGGTACAGTCCGGCTCACCCTGAGGTTTGAATTTTGAAACAGCCATCAGCATGAGGATCCGGTGCCGAATGGCTCTCAACAACCTCACTGACCATTCTCGACAGTCAAGCAGTCAAGCAGTCAAGCTCCAGTCTCTGCTGCCAAAACATCAACTTTGTTTTAAAAATATTTTCTTTGAGTTTCCACGGACGCCACTCATTTCTGCTTAGTAACACATACAATGGTAAACCCTTGCAAAATGAGTGATGGGTGGTTTCTGCGATTTCGACCATACAAGCGGCGTTCCTTCCAAAACCCCGTGTCTTTTCCCCATCACCGGAAGGAATATCGAAAATCGGAGTCCATTAGGCAGCGTAGCGAGCGGAATGGAAGCTCCTACAGATTACTAGAGTTATGTTTCCAAAAAATCGGCTCAAACTTGGAGTCATCAAATCCACTCCGGCTTTTGGCGTCCCCACCCAAACCCGACCCCGACCCCGCACACACGACCAGTGTAGCGAATGGTTCTAGCGGAGATCCAACGGCAAAAGCAAAAATCCCACCTATGAAGCAGGAAGCAAAAGGAGTAGCGACGTCGACAGGATTCGAACCTGCGCGGGCGAACCCAAGAGATTTCTAATCTCTCTCCTTAACCACTCGGACACAACGCCTTGTTGTTCTGGACTGTCCCAGAGAGTCCATATGGAGTAGCTAAGTAGTTCTAGCGGCATTGAGAAGAAGGCGAGAGAAGATCCTTGGATTTTTCTCTTCAGATCGGGGATGCGCCGCGCTATGTATCAGTAATCCGTTCTCGCCCGTCCCGGAATCAATCCTGCGCTCTGGTCTGCGGACTGCAGGATATCGGATTCAGAAGCCGCCGGGGCCTGGACTAGTGGATTCCCGATCCCGACGCTGGTGGATAAGTAACGACGGACATCCCAACGTCTCCACTGTGTGCCGTATCGGTCGGAGGAATCTTATGTAGCCACAAAGAATCTCTGCCCTGTAAAGAGCCATTGGATCCCAAACCCCCCGTGCCTGGGCGGACAAACAATCAACAACCGCTGGGGGTTTAGGTCCGCCGTCGCAGACAGGCGAAAAGCCCGCTCGATCTTCCGTTAGTATAATGTCCAGATTTGCCCAACGCTTATGAACGGACAGCAAGCAGCGATCGGCTATCACTAGAAGTTGCTCATGTCTCTGTAGGAATATCCTCCATCACACGACCCGAAGGCCCATCATTCTTCAAGCTGCCTGTATACACAAAAATGATCTCTCGAAGCAGCCCGCTAGCTCTCTACCATGTTTTACTGCCCATAGGAGCAAAAAGCAAAACGAATAGCGACGTCGACAGGATTCGAACCTGCGCGGGCGAACCCAAGAGATTTCTAATCTCTCTCCTTAACCACTCGGACACAACGCCTCTTGTTGGGAGATCCTGTCTCTGGCTGTCTTGATATTAGTTAGTAATGGATCTCCCGCGCACCTCACACGGGAGGAGTTCTTGCCCTAGATCCCACGCATCAGTCGCATCCATCGTGCCATTGATCAAGAGCACTTAGTTCCGCAGCCCCCCTCCACTGACAGCACTATTCCTCCTTCTCCTCTCGCCCTCCATTGCCGTAAAGGTGCCATGACTACTAGTCGGTGTCAAAGTGCCACCCCTTGCCGCCCCGGCGTTCCTAACCCAGCTCTCCACCGAGCCAGCACTGGTACTGCTCCTTTGCTCTCGATGTCTTTCATAAACATGCCTGTCGCCATCGACCCACTGACGAAGCATGTCCTCCAAGCTCCCCCGCTCTGCGCCGCGCCGTGAAACGACGAGATACGACCCGCCAGGATTCACGTACTCGTTTGCGACGACGCCGTGGATGATTCGTTGTCGTTGCAGGTCGTAGAGAACCCAGTCGGTTCCGGTTGCGTGGGTTTCCTCGGTGCTCGTGGAAGGGAGGAGGGTGGTAAAGGTGGTTGTGAAGTCCTGACGCCGGGTCAGCATAAGCAGTTGGAAGCGGTGAGTAGTGTGAGGGTACAGGAGCTAGACGGAGCTCGGTCGGAGCTCTAAAGGGCGGCATGTAAAGCGTTACTGTTCCCGGCGAGCTCTTGCGGACGTAAAATGAGAGCCCCTGAACAACCAATACTGCTAGAGCGCCGAGGAGGAAGGCGTAGTAGAGCTCCATGGCGGGCGATTCTGCCGACGCGAAGGAGGATGTGCTGCAGCGGTAGACCGTCATTGCGGGTGATCGGCGGAGTTGTATGTAAAGGCTGGGTAAGTGCGAATGGTGGATTGAGTTGGGGTGGTAGTGGTGTGGGGAAGGAGGGGCGATTCGAATGGAGCTGTGGAGTGAGCTAGCAGGCGATGTGCGGGAGTGTGGGGTTGTGACGTGAGGCTGCGGTTAAAGTGCACGGCTCCGAGTACGTAAGCGTCCTGCAGAGTTCGTCTCGGATTAGTTACAGCCCTGGGCTCAAACTTCTTGATAGGTACGCCAAACTTCCGCTTCCCCTTCCGTTTCATTGATGATTGGATGCCTCTATGTACGGTAGATGCAGTATAAGGAATAATAGGATTGGTTCCCCCGCCGAAATGTGGAATACAGAATGATGGGTGCGGCGGTGCGGCGGTGCAATGGTGGCAGGCGCGCGCTTGGAGCAGTGGATGGGAAGTGTAGGTAAGGTGGCGGAATCCTGGAAGCCTGGAAGGAAGACGGCGGAAATGAAAGATGAAAGACTATGAGGAAGTGGAGGTTGTATTCAACTTCGAAGAGCCATCTGATATGACATGGCTCTCCTCCGCTGCCTACTCTACACGTTCGGTGTCACTCGACCCGGCTTGCCTCTCCTCCTCCTATCTTATCAGATCCTGCATCTATCCCACATGTGTTCCTCTCATGGTGGCGGCAGACGACACAAGGGAGAGGGAGGGAAGGCTAGGGAGAGAAGGCAGGGGACCTGGGAGAAGCGGACTGGAAACGAAACGAAACGGTCGGTGTCGCGGCCGGGTGGCTGTCACTATGAATGTATGTGGGTGTGTATAGTAGGTATTGTGGCGGTTCGGTACGCGGTTCTACGAAACTACGATGGATACTCACTCATACATCATACATCATAGAATAGCATTCATCATTAATGGCGGTGCATAGCCTCAAGTAATTGTAATGGCATTCGTCATCCACGGCGGTAAATCGCCTCAAGTACATATAATCATCCGCAATCATTCGAACCATCTCCAGTTCTCCTGCGCTTTCCACCTCTGCCCATCTCCAGTCCTCCTCCATCTCCAGTCCTCCTCCATCTCCAGTCCTCCTCCATCTCCAGTCCTCCTCCATCTCCAGTCCTCCTCCATCTCCAGTCCTCCTCCATCTCCAGTCCTCCTCCATCTCCAGTCCTCCTCCATCTCCACGGAACGTGTCCCGATGTTCCAATGAGTCCTTCGTCTGTAGGAGACAGATCAGCAGCCACAGATCCATAAGGCCTTTGCCGACAGGCGTACCCGTCAGGGCCCAGCGTGAATGTGCCTTTACGGCGTCGACGGCCTTGTAGTTCATGCGCTCAATGCTCCGGATGATGTGGGCCTCATCCAGGACTAGGCGGTGCCAGCTCCCTTCGAAGGTCCTAAGGTCATAGTGTTCAGCGGAATTCATGAAACGGGGGAGGGGGTCGGTTGGGGAGGGGACATACTGTCTGTTTCCTGGAGCAGCGAAATCAGCCGCCAGAGTGGAGTAACTATTCACCACCACATCGTAGTTGGCGAAAATTATGGAGTGTCTCCGTGGCCCATAGTAGACCGCAACCTTCAACGGGTTCTCCTTGGAGACATGCTGCGCGATCTAGAAGACAACCATCAGCCGTGCTCCCGCACCCCATCACAGGCATCGCCCAGAAGAGTTGTACGTACCTGATCAGTCCAGTTGAACATCATCGACACCGGAGCAACGATCAGTGTCAGGTTGTCGGTCGATACCTTCTCCTTAGTCCCGGGCGCATTGTACCTGTAGGCATCGACGCCGCAGCATTCCCATGGTCGACGGCGGGCGGGGGACCGAGCACAAACCATATCATCCGCGAGTATACCCCCGCTAACAAGGTGTGGTATGCTGATGCTGCGCCATCCTGTTACCGTCTGTATGTACACGTAAAAGTCTGGTGCCATCTTTTCCACAGCTTCACTTCCTTGTCGGCTGTGGTAAAGTAGAAGCCACAGATCCATTCACCTTTGCCCTGCAGGACACGCCTCGTGGGGTCCTCCGACCGGAAGAAGAAAATGCGAATCGAAGTCGCGGATAAGTGAGAAGATGGGCCATTGCTGGCTGGAAAGATGATGTGTGTTGTGTGTTGAAGAGAAGTGGGAAGTAGAGTCATGCTGAGGGCAAGGAAAGAAAAGAAAGAAAAAGGGAAACAAAGTGCGGACCACCCCCCTCTTAAATAGTGCGAGGTGAAGCTAGAGCAGCGGACACCTTCTACACCAGAGACGGCGGCGCTGGCACTTTCCACCGACACAACACCGCTCAAACCGACAAGAACGATCAAAACAAAACCGAAATGCACGAACAAAACCAGCCAGTCTACCCCGGTCGCGCCCAACACATACCCCAGCTCCAGCATCTTAGCAACAAGTCTCTCAAAGGTCCACGGCCGAGGATCAGAACATGCTATCGAGACGACAAGACAAGATATGGCCCACAGTGCGAACCGGTGAATATATAGGTGGAAACATTCCAAGAGCATTGGATCGGCGCTAGCGTACCCTTAGCGTACTCACACGTGGCCATACCCTACCCGTCGGCTGGAGTGACTGCTCACAATGTATGGTTATTGTGAGGTTGTGAATATGGAAATCACTATCTGTGACTAGAGAGTCTGTCAAGTGTTCTAATAGTTTTATTCACTGACAATAGGCAACATCGCCGGCTGATGATGGGTGATGATGGGTGGTGATGGGTGGTGATAGCTAGTGGCTGGAGGTGCAGCTGCTCACTCGGTCACCTTATGTACTCATCCCACTTCGTCTTTGTTCGAAGAGGGAGTTCACTTGAGTCTCTGGTGCACGAATCCTGCTGCGACATCGATACGCGGCCTGTTCATACTCTACTGAGCAAAAATCGACGTCGAACCAATTTGAGAATCGAAAGCACAGAGTCCAGATAAGTTCTGGGGGAAATACTCCCTATAAATACTAGAATTCGGAGATAAACACAGAGGACGTGGGAAGAATCAACAGCCTGTCTGGGTAACTCTCGTCGTCGGACAGGACAGCTGTCAACGACGTCGGACTGGAGCTTGAAACTGAGAAGAGTCATGACCGGCAAACACCGACGAAACTGGATTCTGGACGGGGCGGTCAATAGCTTGGGAGGGTTATCAATTTATTTTGCATACAGCAGATTCTTACGGATGTCCGATGTTCGGGCCGAGTGACAAAACGTGCAATATTCAAGCATGAACAGATTTATTGTCCGCCCTGTTATTTGGGAATAAGTTCTACGTCGTTGGCTAGAAGTCTAATACTTTCATTCGGATCTCGGGACTATAGGTACTAGAAGCTTCTCTAGTAGTTCCTATTATTCCTCATCTGAACATACACCGTCTATAGTAATAATGTATCCGGCGCTGCGGCGCCTGTCTGCTGGACTCCATCCTCGCACAAAACGCTACTCGCCACAACCTCCTCCTTCTTGGTCATCACTTGCATCTCAAAATTATCCTCTTCCTCTCCGATCTCCTTGTCCTTCTCCACACGCCTCTTCTCCTTCGGCAACTTAGGGTTAAGGCTCCACGATCCTCGAGGAACAACTGTACTAGCCAATAACACTAGAGCAATTACTGAGTACTGCACTCCGCCTAGATGCAGAATAGTATCGTGAGCGCTGTCGTCACTGCTGTCGTCTGCGTATTTTCCGAGTGCCGGGGTCATCACGGCGAAGATAACGATATAGATGGAGTAGAGGACTGGTTGTATCAGTGGAGATCGAGGGACTGGGGGGAATGGCGGGCGGGGAAGTACAGGACATAGCCGCAGCTAGTGAGGATATGCGCGCATGGGGTTCGTCCTCTGGAACGGAAGCTTGAATGTAGGCTACCAGCGAGACGTCGCCGGCCGCCCAGCCGAGGGAGAGGGGGATGAAGATGCAAGCGCACTAGATGTCAAATTATTCAAAGATCCTTGCGCCAAGAAACAGAGGGCTGAGATTCATACCTGCCATACATTACTGGAACTCGTTGTTCTATCTGACTATATACTGTGAGCAGCAGCTATGTTAGGTGCAGTAGGGATTTTTACGTTTAGATGTGGTTTGTAGAACGGGAGTATCCACACCAGCCCCATCATCAACGCATCTGCCCTCAACCACGGCATCGGTGTAGGCAATAAATTTCCCGTCAGAAAAACCAGCAGTGCTCCCAAAGTCTCGCCCAGGTTGGAACCGCCAACCAATATCTGCGTATACGACGGCTGGTGAAAGTAGCCCTGTGCCAGCACTGGGATGAGGCCGTTCTCCAGGTAGCGGTGCGAATAAAGGGCCAAGGAGTAACCGAGCGGTAGCCAGGCGAACTGGCGTCGGGAGAAGATTATGCGTGCGCCGAGAACGATGGAGCGGCCAAAGTCAAGAAAAGCTGTGGCGGTTAGCTGAGAAGTGAGTTGGGGAGGACAGTGTAATTGCCATTTTTGATGCTTTGGAGGAACGAGACTCCTTGTAGGTCTGGATCGCGGATAAATCCAAGAGTACCAATCTTCCACCAGAGCGCTGCTGCGATGAGGAAGCATATTGGTGTCAAGATCATGCCGTAGTTACTGCCCAGCCGCATGAGAAGATAGGAAGAGAAAAATGCCGCGCCTGTCCCCGATGCTTCGTAAAAAATATGCACCTTCTCTCCATCAGTACCAACAATCCCACAAGTATCCAAACGCCACCAACAGACCAGGGAATCAATCTGCCGAAGCTTATCCACATCCCCACCTACGATATCTCTCGGGATCACTCGCTTCACCAACTCAATCATTCCATAACACACTCCACAGATGCAGTATAGAGGGAAAAGCATATGCGTATCCCACCGACCATGGATCTCCTCCGCAGCTCCCGATTTCTTGGGGTCTCCACCGGCGCACTTGTCGAGTATCATGAGAAACGACGGAATGGTGGCGAAGGTTAGAACCGCAAGTACCAGCACTTGTCGACCAGCAAGTCTGCGCAGCACTTGCGCTGATACAATGCTACCTATACACTGCGGACACCAGTTTGTCAGAAAGATGTCGCTATCAGCTGCCGAGAAGTCGGCGTACCTGGAATAAAAGGTTCATTCCGTGAAGACACCCAAGTTTCCCGTAGCGCTCATCGCCACCCCACAGCTCTAGTGCTAAGTTCCTGATTTTGCTCAAGATTAGTCGGTGTACGGAATAGCAAGGCCATGGACGAATACAAACGTTATGGAGCCAACGAACGATTCGAAGCCGATCTTGTAGAGCATCATGCCCAAAACATAGAGGATCACATTTGTCTGCGGGAGTCAGCTCTTCCCACATTATACATCAGTACGGTTTGGGAGGGGCTGTGATACCCTTTCATCCGCAGTGTAGCTTTGCCACGAATCTTTGCAGCTTTGAAAGCTCAGTAAAGAGCTCGACATGATCTTTAGCACCGGAACTTTCGAAGGTCGATGGGTGCGGGGTTCTCTGGGGAGGAAAGATTATGGTGGTGGGCTCGAAGCAAAGCGGGGGCATAAGGTGCTGGCCGCTCGGACCAAAGTCATTCATTGATACAATTAAAGTCAACCATAGCCGACCAGTGTGGGACGCAGCTGGAACTGACGTCTTGGCACCATTTTTCGACCTTTGGCTGCGGGCCTTGGGCGGATTTGTTGTTAAGACGTTAGGACCGGCTGTCGTACCTGGGGCTGCAGGAGGGAGGGGGACCTGTGTCTGTTTTGCTCGTCATTTCCGTTTTGTTTTGGTCGCTCGTGTTCTTCTTGACGGTTGTACGGCGATGAGGCGGCGGCCAAAGTTGGCCGACCTGTTATATTTAATCCGACGGGGCCGCACTTATCTCAAGGCCGTGTGCCGTTCATCACCTATCGTTCATCATCCATCATCACTATTCTTCAGGCGGCTGTTCATTCATCACTTGATTTCTTTGCTGCTTGCTTTCTTGAGCCTAGTTCTTCTTTGCTTTCTCCAAGTGTGCTTCTTCTAATGCTGGGTCTCTCGACTCGTTCTTACTTTCTTAACTGATCCTTTCTGTCGTGACCTGTGATCCGCGTTATCCGCCCCTGACTACAACCCACTCTTATCAAAGTCGGCCGTGGGCCACTCCGGCTCCTGCTCCGTCACCAGTCTAGAAGCGTGTCTTCGTGAAACTCAAAATTCCCAGCCGGGAATCTTAAGTTTTGATCTCGCCTTCATGATACCTTCACCACCGAGAGGAACTTGGGATCATTGCGTACATCGACAAACCCAGGTTCCTACCATCGACCTGCTGCTGGTCACAGAAGCCCCCTCGTTTTTCAGCAACTGCTCGAGCGCTCAAACAATACCGTTGTGAACTCAATAATGAACAAAGTCAATTGTTCATTGAGGCGGATTGACATCCAGCTGAGACAGGACTCCCGACTATCTGGGTTTGCACTTGCTGGACGGGTAGATTCCCGGGCACAGCATGGACGGGTTAGCGGTGGCCACGGCAACCGCTGTTCTTCCCATATGGCGCCTAGTCGATGTACCGAACCTTCACAAGAGTGTTCGGCCGAGACCTCAGGCGGCGTAGTCATTCGCTAAAAGCACTAATCCCCTCCGACCACTCATCCTCGCCTGTCAGCGAGAGTTGGATGGGGTTTAATACATCCCGAACTACAGGAATGTCGACAGCTCGCACATAGCGTCCGCACAATTTGGTTCTTCTCATGTGCCGTTATGAACGCTCCATGTTTGTAACCCAGCACTGTTTACATAATAAGGCGTTGTGTCCGAGTGGTTAAGGAGAGAGATTAGAAATCTCTTGGGTTCGCCCGCGCAGGTTCGAATCCTGTCGACGTCGGTGTTCATTTTTTGTCTTTTGCTTTCTGGCATCTGGACTGCACTAACAGAATACTTTCAATCAGTCCGCTCTCAGCTCTTTTGCCCAGACGCGGTCAGATGAACTGATGGGATCTGCTTTCATAACATCTACATCCCTCTTTTCAAGAGAAATTTTAAAACTTCAGCCAGACTTTATCGAAGCCTGCCGGCTGGCAATCATCGGTTCGTGCGTCGCTCAGTGAGGAAACGTAGCTAAGCTATTGGCAAAATGTCAACCAACGTTTCGCTGCCGGGCCGGTCTAACGAGACTCGCGATAAATCCGCCCAACATCAAAGGATGAAAACCGCCCTACAACTCATCAAAAACTATCCCATCGCCCATTACATTTCATAGGTATTCCAAGGCCGGGTGCGGCTGTCCTTCCCAGCGTGGGAGTCGGGACAGGTGTTGTCAGTCCATTTGAGTCGCATCCACTCACCGAATCAGGCCGGCCATCCATGGAGGCAAAACAACGAACGCGAAAGGACAGAGTTGAGAGCAAAACAAAACTTCAAGGGCCCGAATCCGGGTTTGAACCGGAGACCTCCTGCACCCAAAGCAGGAATCATACCACTAGACCATTCGGGCTTTTGATGTCTACTATGGAATGAGTACAAATCTGACCCAATGGTTATGCTGACTGCATACGGCACAACGAGTTGACGATTGTACGGGTCCGGGGGTAGCTGCTGTGTCCCATCTACGGTCCGGTAAGTCGCCATACAAAGGCCTGACAAACCGCACCCGGACCTCGTTATGACAGGCTGAAAAGCCCTCATCTTCCATTTCCGGGACAGCTCAACAAAAATGAACCAGCCGTGCAAAGTCCAGTATCACCGAGTCGTTGATTATTTTGGCTGGTCAGTGGCCAGCACCAACTCCACTCTGACTCTGAGCGTTGGACTACCGGCCGGCCAACCAAACCCGGCACGTTTACAGCGTTATGTACAATTACTGATTAAACAAAACAAAAATACAGCGTTATGTACCAAATTTTATTCACTTCCTCTCCCTGCCGTTTATGAGTCAACTCACCGGGTACCCCGCCCCCGGCTGCAATATAGTTCGTAGCCGGCCACAGACACTACGGCGGTGCGAACAAGCCAGCGCCGGAGCCATCGGAGCCCCCACTGGACCAACCAACCAACCACCGGTTGTCCGAAGCAACCTCACCACGAACAGGTCGTACAAAACAGAGGCCCCTCATGAGGAGGCCAGAGTAAAAGAATCAGGCTCGAACCCGGATTTGAACCGGGGACCTCTCGCAATTGATGCTCAGGAACGACCCTAAGCGAGAATCATACCACTAGACCATCCGAGCGATTGATATCATGTGACGATCACAGCCGTTATCATAGCACAAAACTCGCAATGGCAAAGGAGACTGGACGGGAGCGGAGGAAGTGGAAGTGGCGTATGGTAACTAAACCTGTTCATAGGTCAGTGCTACGGCAAAGTAATGCTGGGGTTTTTGAAGACAACAGACGTGCGCAGGAAGGTCTCCGTAAAAGAGAGCGACAGAGAAGCCTGGGGGGAGTGACGCCTCTACTATCTGGAGCCGAACTGGCGTGCCCGGCGGAAAGGTAATAGTACTGTCCAGAGTATGTGGGCTACGCGAGTCTGTTCGGGATGAGTGTCGGCAAATGGGCCATTACTATTATGCATTCTCATCCTCTTTTTTGTTGGGGGCTTTCAGTACAGAGTAACGCCGCAACGACCTGTATGGTAGTGCTCTGCACGGACAAGAAAATGTATATATGCTAGCTACCGTAGCAAGGCTGTATGCAATATAATTGATGTTCTCTCTCTCTCTCTCGACCGTTAATAAGATGACGTTTTCCCCGGCTCTACAAGTGGTGTCGGCGGCGTCGGTGCTGTCGGCGACTGTGCGTGATTCTCGCGCATGCTGTAAATCCCGAGGTAGGTACAACATTTAAACTTCTAGTCACCCCTCTTCTTGGATTTTCACTGAGCCGTTCCTGCCGAGCCTGTACATAGCACTCGCCGACCAAAGTCTGCCGGGTCATGGCCATCGGTTACGAGCGCTTTGACCAGTATTCACAGTCCGGCTCCGTTCACACCAGAAAACCAGCTTTTATCTGTTGCCCTCAGTGAATGATTGTGCAAGTATCATGAAATCACTTGCCTGGATCTAATCGCGTGAGCCAATCGGAGTGCCTTTGGTTTAACAGGTTATGTAGACGAGTGCGCCAATTCTTTAGCCGAACCTGGTTGGCGGACCGGGTTTTCAACGCCTTGAAAACCTCGGTTGTACGAAAGGCATCGTAGGCCGGATGGTTGGATCGCAACGTAAAAATGCCCCATGGTATGTGGCAATATATGCTGTACGTTGATGATTTGTGGACTCAAATCCACAAGATCTGGAGGGATATCCCGATATAGATGAGTTCGCCGGCGATTACCGGAATCGGATTGAGGATCAGATGGGCGCGGACCCGCCGGTCTGGCCATCTTGCAGTCGGTCCGGCATGAGTTATAATGCGAGTGATATTGGCGTTTGAACTCATAATGATTGCTTGTGGAGTTTGCTCCTGTCTTCAATTGTTTTCAGTGAGGCCCGCCACGGGTTGGGAAAACTGACTTACTACCTATATGTGATGGATAACGGCGTACATCTGGCACGTGGATTTCAGCGTTACACTTCAAAGAGACGTTGCCATGATGAACGAGAACCAAAGGCCTGACTGTGTGGTGGTCTGTCGGACGAAGCAGTGGCTGTCGATATAGATGGCTGCGATGGCTGGGACGGCGGTGAGTGCGACAAAAGCACCAAGAACCTCCTTGTGCTGCGGTGTCCACAGCTAATCGACGACGAGGGGGATTCCAGGTGCATCGAGATTCGAGACGGACTATCCAGTACATAGGATTGATAGCAGGCAGAAACCCGATCAAAAAGATGAACCTCGGTATTCGGCCTATCGCCTAGGTATGTTTATCAATACTCAAGACAGCCTTACCGATCGGTCCTTGTCGGGGAAACGGGTGTTTCGGCGGATTCAGCGTGCACTTTCTCTATGGTGACTTCGAGTCAGGATACCTACTTAGAACCCATTACCGCTTGAGTAGAGCGAAGCACCTCCTCTCGCCTCGAAGTTTCCGCTGTCTTTCCACGTGACTCATGCGCGGCGCCACCCGGCGACTTTGACAGTAACATTGACAGCCCTTTGACACCCGCCGTTGCCGAGTAATGACTTCCCTCTTTTCTTCTGTTGCTCTAAGAAATTTCTATATATATAAGTATTACAAAGTCACATGACACAGATCAGCTCGGATGGTCTAGTGGTATGATTCTCGCTTAGGGTCGCTCCTAGGCATCAATTGCGAGAGGTCCCCGGTTCAAATCCGGGTTCGAGCCCGTTTCTTTTGCTCCTTGGTCCTCGAGGCTCTTCTTTTTCTGTCTGATGTGACGATGCTCCTCAATAATTGTTTGTAGATATGCTGTTACGGACTTTTTTGTACGGACACCGAGGCCAACTGTGCAGTGCTGGGGAACGATGGAACAACTAGCGAGCAAAGCCTGGAAATCGAAACGGCGAGTCATCTGGGACACATGCGGCGTGTGGGGAACGAAGGGTGTGCTGATCCGGCATCTCGTCCGTGGAGTGCTCACATCGAGAAGCCGAGATATAATCCCGAGCCGTACAGTGTTTATCGGCTGATTACAAGTGATCGAGGTGAAGGAGACATCGAGGAGCTTACCATTCGTATCAACTGGTACGGAGACAAAAATATACCAAAGAAGGGATAGAGTTCGTACGAAGAGGAGCAAACCGAGCAACATTCTTGAGGATGACTCAGAAAATAAGCATAATTTCCCACGAGTCTCCAATCCCCGTAATAGCAATCTAGCGAAGCGCCAATGCGTGCATTCAGTAGCCGATGTCAACGGATTCCGAAGTGCTTATCCGGTCCGATCCGGTTGGGCTGGGGATAAGGTGTTCACTGGATAGCATTCGAGATCAAGTACAAACACAGGTATTGATTTCGATGTCATCAAACAGTGTAGCCCAAGTGTACTGTACTCATATTTCTTGAATCGCTCCGAAGTGAAGCGTAATCTTTTCTCCTCATTGCTGGGTGCCGACGATTATCTTGATTGGGATGGGCTGGCTGTAGATAAGGCCGGCGTTGAGTACGGCTGTAGCTGTTATGCTGTTAATGAAGTGCGAGTAGGAGCCATCAAGGAAAGAATTGGATACTATATTTTGTTCCGATAGGCCTGGTAGGAGACATCACACCGGGCTTTATTACTAACGAAGTTGTGATTTGTAATGAGCGTTTCCGGCTGCCGGCTCCCAGAACTCGACAACGCGTGATTCAACGGACGTGAGTCTTTCCTCCAACTCTTTAGACATCGGCTACGACTTTTTACTGGGTAAATCGAAGTCCTGTCGATCCAAACCGACTGATGAGAACTTCAAGAACCGGACGCAGACCCAAACACTCGAGTGAGTTGATATGAACGCATCCCGCCCCGATTCGGCCGTACCGGGGACTTTAGCCATCGGCATCGGCAATGGTTCGCCCTTCCTATTTGGCGCCTCCATCGTTGGGGAAATGTTCCCATCTGAAACGAATCAGCTGTTTCTCCGCTGAGGAAGTATTGCCATTGGTGGGCTGAACCGGACCGTCACGTGACGGCGAACCGAGTTTCAGGATCCCGCCGCGAAATGACAAATTTTACATGCGGAAAGTAGCCAGAGCGGCACACAAAGGGAATGTGCATTTCCTGGCGGGCGGGAGAGCGATAAGTTTGATCAGAAGCTGGGTGGGACAAACTGCCGCAAGGCTGCAGCTGCTGGGTGGGGAGGGTGGGCGATGATCTGACCCCACCGACGAACAGTTGAACAACACATCATCACCACCACTACCACCACCCACCACCAACATCACCATCGCGGGAAATTAAACGACATACATATTATACAACGCTTGATTGATCGGTTGATTGATCGATTCGTGTTAGGGCTTTCTCTCCTTCACCTCATCCCTTTTCTTTCGCTCCCCCTCTCCCTCCTACCGCCCAACGACGATCGCATCCGTCCATCCAGCCATCGACGTCTTTGGCAATCACCCAAACTCAACTCAGCAGCTGAGCTCATCTTGCTTGATGTCTGGGCGGTCGATTCGTAGTCGACTTTCATAGGGATTGTTGCTGAGACGCGAAAGAAATATTCCCAGAAGCCCCATCGCATCTTCCAACCACTCTCCACCCCAACCCCAACTAACAACGTTAACCCCCCCCCTACGGAGACTTGTGACGAACAAACTTATCCCCCCCGCCGCCCCGACCGACACCCGCCGTTCCCCGCACATACGTTATCCCGCGTCCTGCAGTTGGCCCGAGTCCCGACATTCTAGGCTTGCTTTTGTTGCTGTGCTTCTGCTTGCTCGCTCGCTCCCGTCGAGGCGAGCCTACTACCATCGTGCGGCTCAACAACTTAATCTCCATCCCAGAATCTGAACCCCGAAACCCCCAACCCAAGCCCCGTCCCGCACCGAACTCCCAAACCAAACGATAAGATACCGCGACAATGGCCACGACCCCCCCCCAACGACCGCCCTCATCGGACATCACGATGGAGCCCCTATCCTCCGACAGTCTCCACGACGAGCCGCACCTGCTGCAGCTGCAACTGCAGCAGCAATACGTGCACGACCTGCAGCGCCCACCCAGCACCACCGAGCTCCCGCTCGCGCCCACATTACCGTCGTCGCTGCCGCACTCGCCGCCGACTCCAGACCGCTACTCGTCGCCGTCGAGGCACTACCACAGCAGCTCTGCCACGTCGATGCCGTCGGGATTCGGCGGGTCCTCGGACGCCTCGTACTACGGGGGTTCTCCGCCGCCTCCGATGCCACAGCAGCCGCAGCAAGGGTTCTCGAACTCGCCAAGAGGGGGGGATCGTGAAGGCTACTACAATGGCGGCGGTGGTGGGTCGTCGTCGGCTTACGCGGCGGAACAGAAACAGAACAGCGTGGTGATCAAGGTGGGCATGGTGGGCGACGCACAGATCGGAAAGACAAGTTTGATGGTCAAATACGTAGAAGGCAGCTTCGACGAGGACTACATTCAGACGCTAGGTACGAGCCATCTCCATATCCGTGGGGCGCAACTGTCTACACCGCCGTCGCCTCCCGTCCCGGAGGGGGGCCGCGCGGCTTTTCTTCTCGGGGGTGTGGAGAATGTCTGCTGATGCGTATATTTCGGGGATAGGGGTCAATTTCATGGAAAAGACAATTTCGATCAGGAACACGGAGATCACGTTCTCAATCTGGGATCTCGGCGGCCAGCGCGAGTTCGTCAACATGCTGCCGCTCGTGTGCAACGACGCCGTCGCGATTCTGTTCATGTTCGACCTCACTCGCAAGAGCACGCTCAATTCCATCAAGGAGTGGTACCGGCAGGCGAGAGGGTTTAATAAGGTGCGTCTTCTACTACGGGAACAGCACCACGCACGCCGGCGGGCTGAAGGGGGTGATGTGATTGCGGCTAATATGACGTGTTGTGTGGAACAGACTGCTATACCGTTCCTGGTGGGCACGAAATACGATCACTTTGTGAACTTCCCGCGAGAAGACCAGGAAGAGATCTCGAAGCAGGCACGGAAGTTTGCGAGAGCTATGAAGGCGAGCTTGATCTTCAGCAGCACGAGTCACAGCATCAACGTCCAGAAGGTATATCACAAACTTGAAACTTTGGTACGGTGGATGTACAGACAGAGGAGCTGACGATGGTTCGTTTCTCAGATCTTCAAGATTGTCCTGTCCAAAGCCTTCGACCTCAAGTGCACCATACCAGAGATCGAGAACGTGGGCGAGCCGCTGCTGCTGTATCAGGACGTATAGTTCTGCGGACGGGTACAATGACGTACACAGGATGCTGCACAGCTCATCAGGTCCCGTGACCACATACTACCCGGACAGAGGCTTGAAGCCTTTCCTCTTCTTGTTTTTTTATGCAGGAGTGTGCTGCTGCTGCTACTGCTGCTGGTGGGGATGGTGGATGGGGAATAGGATATGATATGGTGGGCGGGGTGGGAAGGCGTTTGTGTGATGTTCCTGAGTTGAGAGTTCTGCCTCGCAAAACAGAGTATTTTTTTTTGGCGACTATCGGATTTTTAGTGGTGTCGGTTCCTTTCTGTTCCGTTCTTTGTCGCTAAGTATGCGTGCGTTGTGTCCTTATTATTCCCTATACCAGGTCCTGCTGCTTCTTCTTCTTCTCAAGGTCTCTCGTTTTTCGTATTCTTTTTTTTTCTTTCTTTTTCTTTTTCACTTTTTTTTTGAGTCACTGTATGCATTGTCACTGCGGGGGAGAGGGATATGGATGGGCCGAAGGAAGCGGTGAGGGGAAATTGTGATGAGGGGATTTGATGTGATGGATGGATGGATGAGCGTGAGAGTGGAAGAGAGAGAGAGCATAGATACGCTCGAGAAGAGTGAAGAAGGGATAGATATCTGCATCATCATGAGCATCATGAGCATCAGCAGCATCATCAACAGCATCAACAGCATCAACAGCATCAACAGCATCAACAGCATCAACAGCATCATCGTTAACAGCATCTTATTTCAGTTGCCCATTAGGTTATATGTTCGTGATGATTTGTTTTGGTTTTTTTGGGTTTGTTTTTGCATTGCGACTGCGATTGTGATTGCGAATCCGATTGTGATGCCGATTGCGTGCTGTGGAATTCGAGAGAAATATATTGCCGGTGGACTCTGGAGAGTGGAGAGTGGAGACTCGAGACTTGAGAGGGAGGGCTCAGGGAAGGGATGGGGGGATGCTGGTAGGCTTATCTATCTACATATTCAGTCAGTTCCGTGCTGTATCCATGACTGCTGCGGGGATTCTGCGCTCTACCCACCTACTTACTTGCTCTGCGTACCTGTATGGAGATGTTTTTGCATGCAGTGATCAGTATACACAGGTATGAATAGTAAAGTGCTGTGTAAATACTCTCCGGGCCTTGTGGGTGCGCATTCGCCGAGGAGCGCACGGGGAGTGAGTGGGGAGGGGTGGGGAGTGGGGCTGCGGCCTGCGGGTGGTGATGATGATGACGGTGGTGGTGATGGTGGTGGTGGTGACGGTGATCGCATCTTCCCTGTATGCAGAGTACACAGAGTAGTCGACAACTTCATACTTTACATACCGCGAACCATGCTTGCTTGAATCTCGAGAAGATGTTTGGGAAGGCAGACTGACGGAAATATGGAAACAAGGCACTGTGGGTTATTGGTCCATGGTCATGGGGCGAGGAAGGCGGAGGAGTCGGAGGAGTGGCGAATGTGGGGGAAGGGGGGTGGAGAGGTTACCTAGGGCTTTCTGCTCTGCTCTGTCAGTCCGCCCTTTTACACTCTCTCGGCCTTCTTCTACATCCCATTGTGTTACGACCTCGTGGGCTTTCCTACCTACGGCACGGCGAGTCCGGAAGGATGATTACTCTGATATCGTCCTGTCGCCTTCAACCACGGTACTTCACTGGATTGGTGCCGTAGCCTACCTACATGCTCTAGTCCCGGCCCTGCGTCTTACGAATGGCCGGTCCACAGGTAAGCCCCAGGGCCTGCCCTGCTCTACCCACTTAGAGCATGTGCCTATCCCCCAGATGTGTATGTACATCCGCACGCCCATCCATTCGCTCGTTCGCGTTCTCGGGAGGTCTAAGGTAAGGCAAGGTAAGGTAAAGGTATGTAAGGTGAAGCAAGGTCAGGTAAGGTAAAGGTAAGGTGAGGTGAGGTAAAGCTCACGCATCCACATCCATCTCGGCCATCCAAACAGACAGACCGATGGCTTACCTACCACGGTGCCTACAGAAGTGCAGAGGGACCTCGAGATGCTCGAGCTGCGGCGTGGGGTTCTTTTGCCGGCGTTCGTGCGGCGTCATGCAGCGTCACTGGCTCCGAAGAACAGTTCCGAGATATTATCGTCGAAATGGGGAAGGCCAGCGCCCAGCTAATTGGGGCCGGCGGCTCTTGGCGGCTGAGACTCCGGTATGTTTGTATGCAGTCCACGCTACATAGCGTATCGGCTGAGACTTTCGGGTTTGCCCGTTTTCGTTCCCGTGGAATTCCCCCTCTAGCGAAATACCAAGACATCCGCCATATTGAAGACACAACTTCGGGGCCTTGGAAGCTGATGGCGATGGCTCGGCGAGGGCTGGTGCTGCGGCCGGTTGGTTCGCTAACTAATAACTTGCATGTTGGTGGAGCACCAGGCAGGCAAGCAAGCGACCACGGGCGGTGACTGGACGGTGGTGGGAGAGAAGGAGGGAGGAAGGGAGGGATGGAGGAATGGAAACTCAAAAAAAAAAAAAGAAATAAGGTGAGCGACAAGACCCAGTCCGGTTGGGAAACTTGCAAGTTATTTTCTCTCCTCTTGCTCGTTTTGCCTCGATTCGCCGCCGTCGTAATAGACCAGGCTCAACTTCTATTCACTCATCCTCTCTTTCCCTTCCGCGTGGAATCTACAGTACGCACTCGTTTCGCGGGCCGCCCGCGATTGTTAGAACTCCGTCATCACCGCAGCCAACCACCACCACCACCACCACCACCACCACCACCACCACCACCGCCGCCGCCGCCGCTACCCACTATTGCTACTACTGATGAGTTAGTGAGCTAATTAGCACCCTATCGAATCCCATTCTCATCACTACATACCCATCCTCTGCCCGTCGACCGCCACCCTCCTCGTTGTCACGGAATTAACGAAAGAAAAGTTGTGGGTAATCCCCAGGGGGGCTGGTGTTCGTGTTGGTCCGGTCGGGTCGGGTCGTTTGCTGACAGGAATTGCCTTTTCTCTATCGCAGGATTTAGGGTTTAAAGGCCGAAGAAAAAGGTCCGGTCCACTATATCTATCTACCTGTCTTCTTCTTCTTCTTCTTCGAAAGACAATACCCGGACTTGAGAGTCCCCGAGCACGCACATATCGCCTCCGTTCGTCGAACTCTTTCTGAAACCTTTTACACCCGCCGCCACCACCACCGAGATCGTGTTCTACCCTACCGGTGCTACCCACGAGCAGCACAAACTGCGACGGGCAGCCGAAGACGGCGCACACACGCATTCTCCCACGAGACACGCGATACGAGTGGAGGAGCAGCAGAAGCGGGAGTGAACACCCTCCCCCGACAAAGCCTCCCCGTTCTGTAGCTGTTTCGCCCAGTTGTCGAGTTTGACACGGCACGGAAATAAGCCGAGACGACGAGGGCCGCACGTGTCTATACAAGTGAATAGCCCGCCGCCGCCGCGATGGCGTGGGACCAGTTGAATGTGAGTTTGTGAACGAGGCAAGCGGCTTCCGTTTCTTTTGCGTCGGTGATTTTTTTTCCCACAATTTTTCTTGCTTCGCTACATTTTTGCTTTTTCCTTGTTTTCCCCTTGTTTTTGTTTTCTTTCCTGTGGAGAGAGACGAGTTTGCATCGCGTAGACGGAGCCGATTTCGAGATCTGCCGGGGCCGGCTCACAGGACGAGAACGAGAAAGCGAGCCGGCCTAGCTGGGTTCCGTGGCTCGGCGGACTTGGCGATGCGTCGCCTATCGGATGGTCGACAATGTCAAGACAAGACAAGCCTTGCCATGACTTTTGGAATGCGCTGGTTTTTCTCGGCGAAGTGGGGAAGAGAAAAAAGATGGACGAGAGGGGAAAAAAATAAACTGGGGGAGTGTGCGTGGTCGGTTGGGAAGATGGTTGCTATCCAGCACTTTCGAGGTTCTCTATCTGAGGTCTCAGGGCCTGGCTGGTGTTTGGGGGTGTATAAACGACACGCCGAGGTTGTGGGCACGAACTCGTCATGTCTCCCCTTTCAGGCCGAGCCACCCTTCCCGAATGTCTGGTCCACTGAGGATGGGCCAAATGATATATATGGCATATAGATGTGGATTTTCTCACTTGCTTATTCTTTCTGCTCCTTCCGTGCTACTAATCGCTCATTTTTCTTCTTTTTGTTCCTTCTCTCCATATCTTGCTGCGCAAAATGGGACTTGAATTCTTACCGGTTACTGATGCCTACCAGATCAACAGGCCGCATCTGGCATATACGATTCTTGGAGGGTTCACTTCGATTTTCATGTTATGTTCTCTTTTCATCAAGGAAAAATTGTACATTGGTGAAGCCAGTGGGTTTTCCCAGGGAGTCTTGCGGAACGAGAGGACGTGGATCGTAATGCTGACTTGGTGGTGGTGGTAGCTGTTGCGACGATATGTGGAATCATATTCGGACCTATTGGAGCGAAATTGTTCGTACCGAATGATTGGGGTAATGTGGATCAGATCACCCTGGAGTGCTCGAGAATTGTCTTGGTTGTGCAGTGCTTTGCTGTCGGTGTTGAGTTGCCGAAGGTAAGACACTCTTGTTTTGCTCGGGCAGATTTTGCTTGATGGATGCTGACGCAAGATAGAAATACATGACAAGACATTGGAAATCGGTGCTGTTCTTGCTGGTGCCCGTCATGACTTACGGCTGGCTCATCACGTCGCTGTTTATCTGGTGGATGATCCCGTCGTTGAGCTGGCTCGAGGCTCTCACTTGCGCCGCCTGCGTTACGGCAACGGATCCTGTGCTTGCATCTTCGGTCGTCGGAAAGGGAAGATTTGCGAAGCGGATTCCCAAGCATCTTCGAGATCTACTGTCGGCCGAATCTGGATGCAATGACGGCATGGCTTTCCCGTTCGTGTACCTTTCGCTTTACTTGATAAAGTACCGACCCAACGCCGCCGAAGTTTTCGAACACTGGTTCTGTCTCACCGTCCTCTACGAGTGTGTTTTTGGCGCCATCTACGGAGTCTGTGTGGGATATGTGGGACGGCACGCCATCAAGTACGCCGAGAGAAAGAACCTGATCGATCGGGAGTCCTTCCTCGTGTTTTACTTTGTGCTCGCCCTTTGGTGCGCGGGAACCGGCTCTATGCTCGGTCTCGACGATCTCCTGGTAGGATTCGCCGCTGGTGTCGCCTTCTCGAACGACGGTTGGTTCTCGCAACAGACCGAAGAGTCGCACGTATCCAACGTCATCGATCTGCTGCTCAATTTGGCTTTCTTTGTCTACTTTGGATCCATCATTCCCTGGGCCTCGTACAACCGTCCCGACTGGGAGATCACGCCATGGAGACTAATCGTTATAGCAATATTTGTCATTCTTTTCCGTCGGATTCCCATCATGGTTGCGCTGAAGCCAGTCATACCGGACATCAAGACGTGGCGCGAAGCTCTCTTCGCCGGCCACTTTGGTCCCATCGGTGTCGGTGCTGTGTTCGTAGCTATCCTGGCACGTGCTGAGCTCGAGACTGGAGAGACCACACCACTGGCTGTGTTACCACCCCCGGGCAGCAAGAATTACATGGTCATAGAGTTGATCTGGCCGATCACTACGTTCTTAATATTGACGTCGATTCTCGTGCATGGCAGTTCGATCGCTGTGTTTACACTGGGCAAGCATATCAACACTATGCGCATCACCATGTCGTACACCACCGCCAACGAGGAACCGAACTGGCTTTCCCGACTGCCGAGGCTCACGCCCAAGGCATCCATGTCGATCCGCAAACCCGATATGGACGAGAGCTCAGACGAAAAGTTCCCTCACGGCACGCTTCCACCTGCCGGCGGTATTCCCGGCGGCTTCATATCCCGCCCAACCATCGACGATGACACTCCTCTCCCCAGCCGGCCGGCTAGTATCCGTACCCGTCGCCGTAAGAACTGGGAAGCCGGCCACGGACCTGGTGGGCCAATCTCTGACACCGCCATCGCTCCACGCCGCGTGCATTCCGAGCCCATTGATAACATGAACTCCGCCTCACCCACGCCTCCTCTGCAGCGACCACGATTAACTCAGCAACAGCAGTCCAGGGAAGACTTCAATGAGAAGCGCGTCGAGGAGTACCAAGAGGGCTCCAATATCATTTTGGAAACCCCAGAGGGCGATGTGATCCGCAAGATGAAGACACCCGACGCTAAAGACCACAAGCACATCGGCCCCTTCGATATCCCGCACCCCCATGAGCACCACGGCAGCACCCCTACCTATGTTACTGACGAGCAAAGCGCGCTTGATGCCGCACGTGCCGAAGGCCGCCACTCGCGCCGCAGACCCGCATGGGCATACCGCTTCGACGACAACATTGTGGTGGAGGACGAGGACGGAGAAGTCATTCGCCGGTATAAGCTACCAAAGGACAAGCGACCCGGCGCATCTTCCGGCAGCGCCGGGGGCGAGTCCAGTAGTCGCTCGACAGGAACCTGGGCCGGCTGGACACAGAAGATGAACTTCTTCCGCAACGCCAAGCAGGCCGCAGACGAGGAAGCCGACAACGACGATGACGACGCAAAGACTGTTTACTCCATGGGTGGCAACGACGAGGACCGCACCAGCCGCCTGCAACAGTTCCGCATGCACGACGAACGTGGCCGACGACTCAGCAAGCAGCAGTTCCTCCAGAAGCTGCAGATGATGGATCCCCATGCCCGTGCGGCACTGGCAAGTCCGAGCGTCAGCATGGATGTGGACGCTCGCGGCCTGGCGGATCGTCTACGTGTACAGACCGGTGCGAAGGACAACTCGGCACTTCCGGAAAGACCGGTTTCCCCGCCCAGGAGTGCACCCAGGAACGCACCTAGACCCAAGGAGACGGCGACGACCGGCGACGGCAGGGAGGAGGAGACCGCTGCGGAACGACGACGACGAGAGGCGGCGCTTGGAATCGCCGAGGAGGGGGCGAGCGACAGTGACGAGGAGGTAGGCGGACGAGGCAGACTCGAGGGTGGAGCTGGGCCCGGTAGACGGAGAGAACCTGCCGGCGGTGGTGGAGGAGGTATCCAGTGGGGCGAGGACGTTAAGGGCAAGGGCAGGGGAGAATAATCGCGTTTCGTTTTTGTTCCTTTCTTTCTCTGCTTTTGAGTTTTTCGTTTGGTTCTTTTTTTCTTTGCTTCACAACGAATGATGGGGATAAGCATCACGGACATCACGGACGGACTGGGGGCATGGTGAGAATGGTGAGATGGCTTGCATGGGGGGATGAATATCTGACGAAGGTTGGTTGGTACATAGCATGGCCACCGAAGACACGGTGGGTGAGTGAGTGGGTGGTACTCTAGATGGGTGGTGGGTGTACATGAGTTTGAAGTTTTGTCCTTAACTTATGTACAAATCTTTTCTTCTTTTTCTTTCGATTTTGTTTTCATTGCCGTTATGGATTGTTGCTTCTTCCACTGTTACTTTTTTTTTTGAGCTAGGAAGAGTGTGTGAGGTGTAAAAGCCCGAGAGAGGGGCCGCTTCAGTGCTGCTAACTAATATCCATCCCGGACTGGCTATTTGTCGCCGGATGTCTTTTGTGTTTTTGAGTCGAGTCGAGTCGGTTGTGATGATACAAGTCGGTGACTCAGTGTACCTACTATGTACTGTGGATGATGGATTGAATCGATATGAGTTGAACTGAACTGGAAACCGAAGACTGAAGACTGAAGTGAGGATGACTGCGCGTGGTATGGGATCAGTGGATCACTCGTTTTCCTGAACATTCGGGCTAGGTATGACTATGAGTTTCCGTCGGTCTTTCGCGTGAGTGGTGAAACGGGGACAAAAGCAAAGCAGAGGCAATCCCTCGAGACTCGAGGACTCGAGCCGCTCGTACCGTAGTAGTCATGGCAAGTGGGAATGACTCTCGGCCATATCCCAGCACCACCATCACCGCATGGGTAGGCAAGAGAATAAGCGGGCAAAACAACGGCCCCTATCAACAGGGGTGGCCAGAGCAAAAGAAACAGGCTCGAACCCGGATTTGAACCGGGGACCTCTCGCAATTGATGCTTAGGAGCGACCCTAAGCGAGAATCATACCACTAGACCATCCGAGCTGGTTGATATACACTAACAATAATGCTAAAATAATGCGAGCACATCATTTCAGGCATCATAGCTACCATCCGCAGCGCTCGATCCAACCTTTCTGCAACCGCGTACAACAGCCCGGCAAGTAAGGCGGAGTTGCTGCACAGAGATCTCCATCTGGGTTACAAATAACACTAGGAGAAGTGTGTACGTTTCTATCATCTACGGTCCCAAAGGCAGCATGCAATCAATCCAGAAACAAAAGGAAACGAAAGGAAACGAAAAAAGGAAACAACAGCGACAAGACGAAAACGAAAACCTTTCTCTGATATTCTCCCTACGCAAGCAGTCGCGCATCGTCCACTGTGGCTTGGAACGGCGGACGCTTTTCACTCACGAATCGGCCACGAACACCGCGACTGCTACTCAAGAATTCGGATCGCTCACATCGATTTGAGTCGAGGCGCACGGGAGAGAAGCGGCACCGTCGCACCGATAGAATAGGTAACGGTATGCCCGAAACTCCTCCCGCAGTGTCGAATACACACCCCCGGGGTTCCTCGGGGACAAGACCAAAATCGAAACTAGGCCCGCCGCCGCCAAAAAAAATATTCGGATCCTTGAGCGTCCAAAATTCGGCCGAGTGCGAAACAACGCGGAAGTTTCCGAGCCGTACATTAGTACGTAAAAATACGCAGCATCGTGAACCAACCGCGTTTCAGGTATGTAATAAAAGTATAAAAGTATACTGATACATACTTCCATCGGTCAACTCAATTCGAATGAATGACCCGGCGAACTGTGTACCAGTAGTGTACGGACTCGACCCAAGCGGCAATCCGGGGCGGTTGGTTGCCTCCGATGCGGGATTCTGCCATTTTGGTAGGTTTTCCGTATGTATGTACCTAACAGCGGTCGTCTGCCAATAAGGTTGGGCGGCCGTGGAACCGCCGGGGATCACCAGTCGCACTACTACTAGTAGTAGGTACTATACATGATCCCTAGTGAATGCCAGTCGCCGACGGCCGTCAGCCCACCGCAGCTACTTGCCGCTACGAACGTTCACCAAAAAAGAACACCGGAGCGGACATGCGTTACAACTAGTATCTTCGTCGACGTGGCAGTGGCACGGCAGCATTCACTCAATCAGTGCACCAGTCCCCGCCAGTAAAAAGGGCTCATCTGCACCAGTAAAAAGAAAACCTCTGCGAAGCAAAGTAGTGAAGACCAGGCTCGAACCCGGATTTGAACCGGGGACCTCTCGCAATTATGCTCAGGAGCGACCCTAAGCGAGAATCATACCACTAGACCATCCGAGCTGATTGATATCTCATGATGCGGCTGGCTTATATATACGTGGTTAACCCTTTGCGCACCGCACTACTGACCCTGTCAACGTTGTTTTCGGTTCGGTCGAGAGAATGCGCGTGTGCATACAGGTGCGAGCACTCGCTGGTGCAGGTTGTGATTTGGAGATGAAGATGGACGGCCTTGAAGACAGAATATCTAGACGCCCGTGGAAAGGATATTTATCGGTTTTGGGGTTGGTAGTATAAACCGTATGTACGGCGCTGTTCGGTTCTGTCCGGATTCTACCCTCCGAAGGTAATCTATAGCTTCTCGCTGAGCCTGTTGGATTCATGTTGTAGATAAACCTCTTATTGTGATACTTTCAGGGGCGTTGTAACAAGTGGTGGCCTAAAGATCTTGGGAGTTCCTGCCGAGTCGAGTGATCACGTCCGGCGTCAACTACATACAAATTCGGGTGAGCAAAGATAGTGATCGCTAACTACTTCGTCTTGTAGAGTTATTCTAGAGAAACAAACAAATAAGAGTTCTCATTCGGAGATGAAATTGAGCATTTCAAAAGGTGAGGATGTTAATCGCGGGTGTTGTTGTGTCGTGCGTGTGGTCGTCGTTATTGGATGGAGTATCTAGCGAACAGCCTAACCGAACCGACACATACAACGTCACTCGCTGTAGCCCGGCGCGGCAGAATGATCCCGGTACATATGTACGAGCGACTTCAACTCTGCATTTGTGCAGTATTCATTGGTGCTTCGTGAGGAATTGCCCAGATTATCTCATCTTATGGATCTCAGGGTGTGAACGCCGCATGCTGGACTGTAACCCGATAACAAGAACCATGTACGGTTGCTGGAGATATGAGAAGCGAAATTTAATCATTGTATTGCGAGTATACATCTGGTCTGGCGCCCACTATCCTCAGGTCTTTACTACCGATACAAAATAAGCCACAATGGCCCTTCCGGCGCACCATGCAATTTCATCCATCTCTTGAAAGTTGAAGGTCCACCCTCAGTCCTTGACCACCACGGTTCACAACCGTAGCGGTGGATGGCTCAATTCCAGTTGCGACAGTTGCGACAGTTGCGGTCATCTTCGGACACACCGCCGCTTAACTCTGGTAAATAGGCTCCTTGTCACCGATGTACTTACCAACTGTAGGTGGGCTATTGGATTCTTGCCTTCAGTGATTTGCGCACTGGTTGATGACATTTGTTTTTGAGTGGCCATCTCAATAGCTCGGATGGTCTAGTGGTATGATTCTCGCTTAGGGTCGCTCCTAAGCATCAATTGCGAGAGGTCCCCGGTTCAAATCCGGGTTCGAGCCCATTCCTTTTGCTTCCTTGCAGCAGTCCTTTTTCTTTGGATGTTTCCTTATTTTGGCTGGTTCCTTTTGGTTCGGAGTCAATCCATCTTTTAATGCGGAATTACTATCAACGGGCAAAGTCTGCAATAACACGGGATGCTCGTTATGTAGCAGGTGGGCGACCGAGGGTTTTCAGTGTTCACAGCTCTTTTTGATTCTCGGACCCACAACTACTTTGGTGTTCGTAGATACTACTATGTAGGTAGTAGAATGGCAATGTCATTCTCACAACTCGACTATGGGATTGAGTGGGTTCGGGATCTGGCGCAAACACTTGGGTCTGAATGTTTTTTTTTTCGAAAGTCAGAAGTGGGTGGGCGTGCCGTCCAACTGCCCCAAGATGCCAACCGCAAGGAATTCGTAAAGGTGGGGGTCTGGTAGACTCACCGAATCACGGCTTATTCGCTGCAAGTATGTACTTAAGTATCCTCAGCCCACCAAGACCACTGGCGTAGTTGATTCCACGGTACCGGTATTGGATCCGTAACGTTAACTGTTGATATACCGTACCGTACGGTATTCGATCTATTGGTATCGTACTCGTACCCATTCGGTAACGTCGCTGGGCAAAGGCTGCGAATCAACACCATAATCAGTCATTCCATCCCAACATCGTGCCGGACGTTCATGTGCGCAACTCGTTCGGTGTCCCCAACGCACCTACCTACCTATCCAGCGATTCCAGCGATTCCAGCGATTCCAGCTTCCTTCTCCTTCTCCTTCTCGTTCCACCTACCCTCCCAGTGCTTCGCCCAGCGGGGTGGGGCGGATTTATACGCAGGGAGCTGGTTGCCGTCTTTGGTAGATAGGTATCCAGGAGCTCAAATCTGGAGCTTGGGTTGGGACAACATGCCGTGCAGTGTCGTGCAGTGTCATACGTTGTGTGCGAAGTCTGTACACCGTCCGTCGTGAATTGTGAGTCGTGAGTCTTACGGTCTCTGAGACCTGTTTTTTTCTTCAGGGAAAGGAAGGGAATGCTGGGATGTTAGGACGGGGAGGGGGCGAGAATGCGAACGAGGTGGGGATGCGCATAGGATGCGGATGCCTGAGTAATCTGCCTTGGCCCTTGGGTGCGAGACGAGTGGGTGTGGTAATGTAGATATGTGGAATATGTACGAGGTGTCCATGCAGACTCCAGAGTCGCAGATGTCCCCTCAGACTGAGCACCTAGTATCATATGTAGAGTAGAGTGTGCAGAGTAAAGTATGTACCAGTATCCCACGATATTGAGCGCCATGGCAATACAATCATCGGAAAGTGCATGTAGGATGTAGTCTATGTAGTGCCTGGGTGGCTGGCTCCCCACCTGCCAATCGCCGCCGCAGTCGCGCAGCACGACGTCCGGAATCCCCTTCCCCGCCCGATGGCGATATAAAACCCTGAGCTTCTGAGCTTCTGAGACCTTGAGACTCTGAGACTTCGAGTTGCATGCCGTCCGGCGTCCGTCCAAAAAAACAAGCGGTCTACGGCGCCCCGCCGCCCCGCCGCCCGCCCCGCCCCGCCCCGCCGCCTCGCGTCGACATGTCTCGGACTCGCGGGCCATGGCACGAATCGGGGGAAGCTTACAAACCTCCAATTCTTCACGCACTCGTTGGTAGCCCCCATGCCTACATCATACACGGTGTTTGGTTTGCAATCGCTAGTGGTAAAGTAGGTAGGCATCGGGCACCGTATCGTATCGTACAAGAGGGATTAGGTCGATAGAGTAGAGCATCGTAACTAATGCAGGGCTTCGCATGAAGCCCCAGACGAGGGTTGGGTAAATACTTGGTCGGGACTGGTCCTCGGCGAACTCGCCTGGACGGTGTGATGGATAGGGGGTGGATCCCTCACCGCTTGAGTGCTATGAGGTAACTAGTAGTCAACTCTAATCGCTCGCTCGCTTTCGGTTGAACGGCGGTGCGGTTGGTTTTGGCGCCCTCTCCGTGATAGGGTCTTTTTTTTCGGATGTACCTAGTACTTTACTTTACCGTAGTAGGCATAAGGTAAGCGAGGCACCAGGGAGATCGTTTTCCCGGTCTAACCATCGTCTACCTAGAGGACCTTTTACAAGTAGTGTAGAGGCTACGCCCGCCGGGGCCACCGGATCTGTGTTGGTGGATCGACCTCCCCATAGATCTGGCTTGACGCCACAAACTTTAGAGCATGGAATCTGGATGGCGATGGAGAAGATTACTGGATTACGGACACACATGTCGGATGTTGGATGGCGGTGGTACGAACTGCCGTCGCGATTCATCCGCCCCCCCTCCCCGTCATTGAGTAGGTACGTACCGCACCGGTACCGCTCTTATGGACGTCAGGAATCAAGATGGCAGCCGCAGGGGATTGCGCTGCTCCGAGGAATAGGTATGGTATGTACCATGGACGATGGGCATTGGGCATTGGGCGTTGGGCATTGCGATTGGTATGAGGGATAGATATTACAGATGAGAGGCATTGGGCATTGGATTGGCCATTGATGTGCGGGACTATCATAGTTTGTAAGCTCGGCAGTCAATCGTCGCCCGCCCGTTCCCTTTCCCTTTCTCCCTTCCGATAAACACGACTTACACATGCCGAGCAACCGTAGGCCTGGTCTGCGGGGGCCGGATTCCGCGGTGACCGACCCGCCGCCGCTGAAGACTGAAATCGATTGGACCTCCAAGTGATGATCGCAGAGTAGTTACGCAATAACTAATAACCGACCAGAGATTGGGGCCTGAAACATAATTGAGTTATTTTGCGGGGGCCGACTCGCCCACCACTGCCAATCGAGTCGCGGTGTCGCTTTCAGCTGAAGTTGGCGAGAGGCTGAACCCCAGCAGTGTCTCAGCTGAGCTGGGTCAGGACAAACCAGTGGTGGGTGCTATGTAACTGTGCATAGGCGGATAAAGTCGGTGATCCTCCTACGCAGAGTAATGTGCGACTCGCAGTGCGCATCCGAATAATGCTCCCTCGTGACCGCGCTCGTCCGTCGTGAGGTGGAGAAGTGGAGAGGTGGAGTCGTGAGACATACGCACTCTCTCTGTGCAGCTTTTTTCTCCTCATTTCGGCACAGCGTTGTGGTTGGGTTGGTTACGCTACCGGTATTACTCCGCAGACTCACGGAATCGACAAGCCTGAGGAATTGTCTGATACGGTACTCTGCATCCGAGAACGGCTGTCAATGGTTTGTGGCGCTTGACTGCAGATCGACGGCAGGCACACCCGTTCCTGGACGATTCGCGTCCTACAACTGAGCAACTCGTGGGAAAACCTCTCGGGGTGTGGTCACTGTGGTGTTTCACCCAACCACCTGTAACCGTGAAGGATGTAATTGAAATTAAAACACAAACAAAACAAAATACAGATATAAAATAAACCTCCCCTTTCAATTGGCGGCCATGACCGGATGAGGTCGAGCACTAACCGGAGTAGAGTAGTATCTACAGGACAATATGAAAACGGAAAAGGAAAAGGGAAAAGGACCGTGTCGATGGCCTCCCGAACAGCAACAAACAAACTACGCCGTCTCCAGCGTCGATCTGCTCGATTGGGCTGTGTACTGCGCTCGATTGGCTCGATATGCATCCGCTGGTCGGCTATCGATCGACTAATGATTGCAAGGTTGTTTCGTTCTGAGCCTGTGCACCGAACCCTGAACCCTGATCCACCATGGGCCCTGGCCTCTCGGAGGGGGCACTTGGCACCTGCTTTTCTCAATCATCGCGCGCACACTAACTTCAAGACACTATTTGAGACATCGACGTCGTCGTCGTGAGTCGGCCACACCACCACCACCAGTGAAAGATGAACCGAAAGCTCGTCGGACTAAGAGTGGAGGCCCGACTCAACCGAAAATCCTGCCCACTGTGGACAAGACGGACACTGCGCGGGTTGCACGGCAGACCACGATCGCACGGCTGGATTCGCAGTGGGCCAATTGAATGGGCTGCATGAGGGGTTCACTCGGAGAGACCACGCAGGACCGTATCCGCTGGCGCATATCACCGTCCACCGCGAATTCCTGCTGATAACGGTCCAATGCGGAAAAGAATGTCGGGTGCGTGCGCCGAGGGGTGCTGTATGCGGAGCTGAGGACGATGGTGACGGGACGAGGTCAGGGAAGAGGAACGAGAAGGGTGGTTGGTGAGGTGTCGGAAGTACGTTCGTTCGTGATCGTCTGCGGAATTACATGCAATTATCTTGTCTCGCATTCTTCCCCTCCATGTTCCGGTGCTGTTGAAATAGCCATGGCCACCCACCCAACCCTCCACTGAACGATTTCTGCTTTCATACAGTTATATCCCCCTCCCTCTTCCCTTAATCCTCTCTGTGTCTCTTCAGCGAACGGCCTCGAAGACCAACACGATCACCTCCTACAATAATGGCATCATACAACGGATCAAAGTCAAAGGCCCCAGACTTTCCCATGTACGAACCGGTCGAGATCACCGCATCGTCGTCGAATGGTCACCCCAATGGCAGCCGCAATACCGCCGTGACCAGAATCAGCCCTCCAGTAGCAAAGCCCTCCCAGAAAGAGGTCGAGGCAACATTTACCAAGTTTGCGTCCCTCATCCGTGCATCGAATCGGCCCTTACCCCATCGCTACGGCAATGGGAAGGGTGAAACCGAGGATGAGGAGGAAGTCAAGACGGGTATCAGAGCAGACGTTGCCGCACTGCGGAAAGGAGGCTTCCTGAAGGAGTCACTCGAGACTCTGTGGATCTTCGCCAATGGCCGACGGAAGGGTGGTCCCGTTGACGACAAGACGATGATCGTGAGTATCTTCCTTTCCCTTTCGTTGTGGGTTTATACAAGTTTCGATTGTGGTCATCATCTAACATGAACAGATGGAACGTATGATCCAATTGACCTGCCGACTACCCACGACCAGTAAGTTGAGGGTCAAGCTTACCACACACCAAGTCGACGGCCTGTGGGACGCACTGCAACATCCTCCTCTCTCGTACTGCGGTGCCCAGTACATGTACCGTCAAGCGGACGGAAGCATGAACAACATCCTGGACCCCAATCTCGGCCGCGCAGGTTCAGCGTATGCCCGCTCGGTG
The DNA here is from genome assembly GCF_024521635.1 of Tricharina praecox. Classification (NCBI taxonomy): domain Eukaryota; kingdom Fungi; phylum Ascomycota; class Pezizomycetes; order Pezizales; family Pyronemataceae; genus Tricharina; species Tricharina praecox. Next base: position 102,346 of record NW_026250445.1, on the reverse strand, counting down.
AAGCCCATGACGAGGATGCCTGGTGCACCCCCGGATGCCGCCACTGTCTTTGATGCCCTCTACAGCCGAGGAAAGAACGGAGAGAATTACCGCCCGAGCACCAACAATGTTAGCAGTATGCTCTTCTACATCGCAAGTATCATCATTCACGGTAAGCTACCCACTATTTGTTCTTTTTCCGTGCCGAGTGGTGTCTGATATCAATAGATCTCTTCCGTACGAACCGCTTGGATCCCACCATTTCGGATACATCATCGTACCTGGATCTGTCCCCTCTGTATGGTATCGACCAAGAACAGCAAAACACGGTGCGAACATTCAAGGATGGTAGGCTCAAGAACGACGTCTTCGCTGAGAAGCGTCTGTTGGCGTTCCCACCCGGAGTGTCGGTTATGCTCCTGATGTTTGCGCGATTCCACAACCACGTCGCGACACAGTAAGTCATCCCCCCAATCTCTACGTCGTAATCGGGGGACCAGAGCTGACGACAATCACAGATTGAAGGAGATCAACGAGGGTGGTCGATTCGACCTCAAGAATGACCGCAGGTGGCACAAAGACGACGAGGAGACCAAGAAGGCCAAGGCTCTGGTTCAGCAAGACGAGGATCTCTTCCAGGTCTCCCGACTGGTGACGTGTGGTCTTTACATCAACTTCATCCTCAACGACTACCTCCGCACAATCGTCAACCTCAACCGCGTGGACACCACATGGACCCTGGATCCTCGGTTCGACCCATCCAAGCAGTACAACCCTGACGGCACCCCAGCGGGTGTCGGTAACATGGTGTCCGTCGAGTTCAACCTGGTGTACCGATGGCATTCGTGCATTTCGAAGCGCGACGACGAATGGACACAGAAGTTCTACAAGAACTTGTTCCCCGGAAAGGACACCGAGAAGTTGACGTTGCAAGAGTTCATGATCGGTGTACACATCTGGGAGCACTCGATTCCCGCTGACCCGGCGGAGCGGACGATCGAGAACTTCGAGAGGCTGCCTGATGGTCATTTCAAGGACGAAGATCTCGTCGGTCTTCTGACCGAGAGCATTGAGGACCCTGCTGGCGCATTCGGTGCCCGCAACGTCCCCCACGTCCTCCGCCTGGTGGAGGTTCTCGGTATCGAGCAGACCCGTAAATGGAAGGTGGCATCGTTGAACGAGTTCCGTGAGTTCTTCGGCCTGAAGAAGCACAAGACCTTCGAGGAAATCAACCCCGATCCCATTGTTGCCAACTCCCTCCGCCAACTCTACGATCACCCCGATTTCGTCGAGCTCTACCCCGGCATCGTTGCCGAGGACGACAAGGCGCCGATGGTTCCCGGTGTCGGTATCGGTCCCACCTACACCGTGTCCCGCGCCATCCTTTCCGATGCTGTGACGTTGGTGCGTGCCGACCGTTTCTACACCGTCGACTACACCGCCGCTGCACTCACCAACTGGGGTATCGAGGAGGCCTCTTCCAATCCCAATGTCGTTCACGGCTGCGTCGGCTACAAGCTGATCCTGAAGGCGTTCCCCAACCACTTCAAATTCAACAGTATCTACGCCATGCACCCTCTCACCATACCCCTTGAAAACCGTAGGATCCACACCGCCCTGGGCACTGTGGATCAGTTCGACTTCGAGCGACCAAAGTTCATCAAGCCTCGTGTACCCGTTGGATCTTACACGGCCGTCAAGCAGATCCTCAACGACGACACCAACTTCAAGATCACCTGGGGTGCCGGCTTCGACTACATCATGGAAGCCCCATTCATGCTTTCCGGCGACGGAGGCCACTACGCCACCATGAGGAAGTTCGTCGGTGACCGGTTGTACCTCCAAGGTGTGGACTGGAAGGCGCAGATCCGCACCTTCTACAAGGACCTCACCAAGAAGCTCATCCGCAAGAAGGCGTACCAGATCCAAGGAGCCGAGTGCTACCAGGTCGACGCCGTACGCGACATTGGAAACATGGCGCAGACGATATTCGCCGCCACCATCTTCAACCTTCCGCTCAAGACTGAGGACCACCCCAAGGGTATCTACACCGAGCAGCAGTTGTACATGGTTCTGTGCGCGATGTTTATCGCCATCTTCTTCGATATCGACACCTCCAAGTCCTTCCCCATGCGACACGTGGCCAAAGCCGTCACGCGCCAACTCGGTGCGGTCGTGGAGACCCAAGTGAAGGCGATGAAGACCTGGGGCTGGCTGCAGGGCACCTTCGACCCGCTCAACATCCAGGGTCGTAACAAGTCGGCCCTTCACGACTACGGCCACCACATGATCAAGCGCCTCCTGGAATCCGGCGACTCTCCCTACGACGTGACCTGGAAGTACATTATTCCCACCGCCGGTGCCTCGGCACCCAACCAAGCGCAAATCTTCGCCCAGGTCCTGGACTTCTACCTGGAGCCCGAGAACGCCCACCATCTCGCCGATATCCAGCGTCTCGCAGCCGAGGATACCGACGAGGCATGGGAGATCATCAAGAAGTATGCACTTGAGGGCGGCCGTCTCGCGGGTACATTCGGGCTCTACCGGCGCGTAGACACCGACTCGATCACGCTCAGTGACGGAGCGCGCCAAGTGCCCCTCGTCAAGAACGACCTGGTGTTCGTCTCATTCATATCCGCGTCGCGCGACCCGGTAGTCTTCCCGGACCCGCTGCAGGTCAAGCTCGACCGCCCCGATGCCAGCTACATGCAGTACGGCGACGGCCCGCACGAGTGTCTCGGCAAGCACGCGAACATCGTCGGCTTGACCACCATGCTGATGGAGTTTGGAAAACTCAAGGGTCTCCGAAGAGCCCCTGGCCCCCAGGGACACATGAAGACTATCCCTAAGCCTGGCGGCTTCAAGGTCTACATGACCGAGGACTGGAGCAGCTTTTGGCCGTTCCCTACGTGCATGAAGGTCAGGTTCGATGATATCATTTAGGCGGCAAGGCATGGGATGGGTGTCGCGTTTCCTTCTGGTTGTTTAGTTGTTTAGTCCGGGCTTTGTATTATGGATGCGATGCTTTTGTTTCTGTTTTGGGAGACCGTGTGGTTTCATGTGTAATGTATGGTTTCTTTTTATTTTTATTTTTATTTTCTTTTGTTAGGTATCATAGGGGCTTTTGCTGTTGCGCGATGCGGTTTTAATAGTCTTGGATATTCAATGAGGTTCGAATCATGGATCGCACTTCTTGTTGCTCGTCTCGCTCGTTATCTATCGGTTGTTGTGGATTGTGATTCCTTCCTTGTGTTGGGGATACCTCGAGCCGACATTCCTCCAAAAGTCCCGTGTCTTTCCTCCACAACCAGAAGGGATAGGGCAACTTCAGAGACCATCACGCGGCGCAGCAATCAAACATACAAGCGATCGACACATAAAGTTATTTTTTCCAAAAAATAGGCATTTGTTCGGTATATAAAAGCCTCATCCTCTGCGTTGATACCCTCATAGGTGCACCCTCCACACAAACACATCAAACACGCTCGGATGGTCTAGTGGTATGATTCTCGCTTAGGGTTACTCCTAAGCATCAAGTGCGAGAGGTCCCCGGTTCAAATCCGGGTTCGAGCCTAAATTGTTTCGCTTTTTCTGGCTGTGCTAGGAAGCATATGTTTTGCTGCAGTGGTTGGTCGGTGATGGGTGGTGGGGTTGTGGTGGGGCTGTGGTGTGAATCTCTATTCGGAGGTGGCGGATATGTGGCCACATACAGGGAGCGAGGAAGCGTGCGGCGTGCGAAGAGCCGGGAAAGCCGGGGGAGTTGGGACAATCGAAACGATAAAAGCAGAAACTGAAGCGCGGCTTACTCTACTCTATCTGTGGGACGGGTATGGCGGGCTGGTCGAGGTCTCTGTGTGGCATTTGACTCTTGAGCCATACCGTTTTACTACCCCGTGGTTTGAGTCGTGCTGTGTTGTGCGAGGCCGCGTCCGAAACTTGAAAGTATGACACCCGCAGTCGGGCGGACGGTCGGTTGGTCGTTTCCCTCCGACGCGGCTGCCGGGCATAACTACTTAGGCAGCTGTGGGAGGGAGTCTGAGAGACTGGGAGACTGGGAGTGCATCACTGCATACCGTCGTCGTCGGCGTTCGGCAGTTCTGTATAGTACATATCATATAGGTATACCGTGCTGGTGGCGATATGGGGAACGATATGAAATTGGTAATTACTAGGTATGTAGTGGGAGTACTATGGTATTTAATTGCAGTGGTAGTTTTTTGGAAACATCAATACCCCAATCGTACCTGGGACGAGGCGCGTCGTGTCATGGGGGTTAGGAAACGAAAGCGCGCTGCAAGAATATGGAGGACGTGCTGAGGACGGTTGGTTATCGGGATTGTACTCTAGTCTCGTGACCTCATTTTCAAGCCTGGGGCCTTAAGCGATCCTTGGTGCGCTCTACTATGTACCTACATCATGTATCATTGGGAATGGCTACCTAATAGGGCGAAGGGCAGGTGAAGCCACGACCTCGGTTGAATTGGACAGTTGATAGGAAACGGAGTGTGTAGTGCTATGTATGATCTAGAAAGCCAGGTCACAAGCTATCAAAGATTTCTTTTTTTTTTAAAAAAAGAAAACCAGAGCTGCGGAGGTTGATAATTTGTTGCAGCTCACGTGACACATGGGTCATAGGATCAAATGGAAGATGCGCAAATGCAGTGATCATGGCTCAGTTGCAGCGAATTTCCCAGGTGGTGCGGGTCTCCGTCATCCAAGGTCTACCGGCTGTGCAAGGATAACAACCTTGGAGAGTGCGCTCTTTTGCTGGTTCGAGCCCCGAACCTGGAATACACTTTTACTTTTTTGTTTCTCGCGCCTTGGTGGTTGAGTACTGTATAGTGAGGGGGGAGGGGGGGGGGAGGGAGGGGGGGTAAAAAACACGCTTCTTGGCGTATCGGTACGGTCACAAAGCGTATTTTTTACCCTCCCCTTCACTATACAGTAAGTACAGTACTTCGCTCGTGTATATAGATTCTGCATTTCTCGATGCACTTGGTGCGCTCCGAAAGCTCATCAATTACGGCCTCACGCCTCCAGGCAACCACCGAGGATGCCCACAGCACTAGCGTGGAATCGGGACTACGGCTGGCTTAAGCATATCTGGATACCTCCGGAAAGGAAAAACACGTGAGATGTTTCGAATTTATGTGGAAGAAAAAAACCTCAGTGAAGGTGAAGTTCAAACAGACAATCAGTTTAAGTACGTAGGAGAGTATACGTGAGCCGTGGCTGTCGGCGGTGTAACTAGGTACTGCAAACTGCGCAAAACCTACTGTAATATTACAAGAATTTGGCTAGGCTAAAACACAGTGCCCTGCACCACCGTCAGACCTACCCTCCCTACTCCTCATGGTCGTTGACAGCAAACATCAAGGTTCTGCAGTACAAGCTGCCAAAATTTACATCGGGTCTCTCAGCAGTGCGCCACGAACCCTCGAGCGACTTCCACCAGTCCCATCCGGAATGGAAGGTCAGCCAGTCGACATATTGGGTGATGATACGGTGTTCCACCTCGGCATAGTGGTTTATCCCCGGAAGGGAATAAGTCCAAGCAGAGAATGTCCGCTTCGACGTTTCGGTCATCCCCGGAATACCCCAGCTCTCCTTCCAATGCCTCCACACGACCCACGCGATGGCTGCCAGCGTCTGAAAATGCGTCACGTACTTAATTCCGTAGTCTTCCAGGCAGGCAAAATACTCATACAGCAAGTCCTTGATAGCCTGGATTCCGAATTCGCACCACACCGAGTCGTAGCTGCGATTGCCCAGCCGGCGGTTGACGAGGAGAGTCCAGATCTTCTCCGCCGCAGTGGAGATGCCAACCGCGGTGGACAGGACCTCGGCGTACTCTTCGCAGCTGCGGAGGATGCCGTATGTATGGTCTGTCCGGTAAGTTAGCATGCGTTTCCGAAGCTCGCCCCCCCCCCCCCCCCCCCCCCAACAACAACAGAAGAACTCACCTTCCTGCAGCCAATAGCAGTCACCACCGTGACGCACACCATGCAGCCGTAATGCGGCGTCATAGAGACTCCAGGACGACTGTAGGCGATCGTAGCTGACGAAGAGGGAATCGTTCGGAACGGTGGAGCGGTGGAGAGCGAGTGAGTTGTTCTCGAATACCTGGTGGAGCAGTTGACAGGTACGGCTGAGACTGACCGCATCAGTGATGGTGTCGAGGTTTATGAAGATCTCCACGAGGATCTCCGCGGGCATCGTCGTGAGAATCTCCATGCTTGTGGTGGTGAGGGTATCAGTAGGAGTGTCCGGCATAATGGTGGCGGTCTCGAGGTAGGTCTGTGTCTAAGTCGCGGTTGGTGTCGCGTGTCAAGGAGGAAGTGTTTATGGAGCAGTGAAACATGGAGGTCAAACAAAAGCTTTTGTGGGCGATTGAAGTGGGAATTGTATATTAGGGTTGAACCTGAGCTGTCACGGCCAGCTGAGCCTTCGCAATCCTCCAGTGCCCACCGAGACAGATGTGAGTTGGGTTCGGGGCCGAAACTGAAGACTGTGTGAGTGGGGCTACGTTTCAACCCTACATATGCTATCGCTCTGATGTAAAGCCAAACGCTATGGAATCTCAACCTGTTCCCCCAACATATGTAAAGGGTTGAGATGTGGCCTTCCCATCAACGCCTCCCACCTCCAGCCTTGGCAGGCAAGCGAAAGGCCTCCACAGACACTGCTGCCGCCAGTCTTCACTGCAAAAACATCGGTGTGGCAGCTACGGGGGATAGCACGGCTTGCACATCGATGGTCATAATGAAATGGATAGGAGCCGTACGTATCAGGCAGCTCACTGTTTTGCGCGAGTGATGAATTGTGAGGTTTCTTGTTTGATGCCCCGAGCTACATTCCATCCACGGCTCATACTGAGATCACCCCATGATCAAAAGGTTGGAGTGAATCATTACAACTGTACATAACTCGGTGGTGTGGGTTGTACGCGCCTACTGTATCGTGACTGCTGGTGGGCTCCAAATAGGTGGCGTTTATGTTACTGGAACTCCGCATGAGTGATGCACCCAAACCCAGGATAGCCTCGTAGCCAAGGAGCTGCAGCAAGCTGTGAAAAATAATAGATCCGCTCTCATGTCGCTCGACCATGGAATGGTGCGAGGCCTCCAGCCATGAGTGGATGTTTGTGCACCCATCAGTGAGCAGTGAGCACTAAGGGTATCGGGGAGACAGATAAGATGGGCAGATGACGACGGTCGTCGAGAAGGAAACGAGGAATGAGAGCCTTCAGACAGGAAATGCGAACGGATGCTGACCAAAATCTGGGACCCTAGTCAATTGAGCAATTCCCGTCCGATCTGCGCAGCACATCGCCTAGCGAGTGATGTAACGTGACGTAGGTAGACAGGCTGGCTACCGCTCGATTCCCGATGGAACGGTGGTAATGGGGAGATAGTAACCTGGAGAGAGAGAGAGAGAGAGATCTTCAGTTTGTTTCGCATGCAGCCTATCTAGATTATGGCATCTAGCATAGGTACGTTTCCGGTCACTCGTTTCGACAGAAACTGTAAGAGCTGCATATGCTCAACCATAAAAATTTCCTGGCGCAGCATCGGACCGTGGTGGTAGAGCTTTCTCACAACCCCGCAGAGCTGGCAGAAAAGGTTGGAAGTTGGTGGTCGCCATAGTCTAGTAAGGCTGCCAGCGACAATAAATTGATGTTCTCTCTCTCTCACCATAAAGATTTCCGAGTTGTTAACCCTGAATCCATCGGACCCCAGCACCCCCAGAACGGCAGCTCTACTCCTCCTGTGCAAGAAACTAACCTACTTTCACGGCTAACAGCCATAGCTAGCATACTGTCACGCGGCTGTAACCCACAGAAGCTGACGAGGTTGATGGCACAGTCAGCTCCCCTGACGGCATCTTCTCTTCTTCCGTTGGCCAGAGGGCAAGGAGTTGGTGGAATCGCTGTAGAGATGGACACTCCCACTTTCTCAAAATCGTACATACTACTGGCGGGTCGATGGTGACAGCTGCACAGTGACGGGATGGTTTCGTCCATGAAAAGGGAAGTAGTGAATGACACAGCCCGACGATACTATCAATATGCTTACAGGCGCCTAGGTCAATCATTTTTGCTCAAAGATGTTTATTGCACATTTACATCAACGATCCTCGTCTTAATCTCCACAAACCACCAGTTAATCCATCAATAAAAAAGAAAGCCCGCCATATGAAACAAAATCAAGCTAACCGAAAAAAGGAACCTGAAGGTCCTCCCCTTTATGCGCCTGGACTCGGCGATCTGCTTGACAACTTCGGAGTAAAATTCGGTGTTTGGTGTGGGATTGCATCTAATATTTCGGCGAAATGTGTGCGGGGAGATAAATACCGGAGGGCCGTGATGAATGGAGCTACCTTGGAAGGAGAGCAATGCACTTCGCGATCGCAAGAGTGGAAGGGTGATCTTTGCCGAGGGCCTTCTCTATACCCTCCAGATCCCGCTGGTACCACTCGAGCGCTTTGTCGTACTCTCCGCGGCGCTCAAATACGCCTGCCATGCCGTAGACGGCGGTGAGAGTGGAAGGGTGATCTTTGCCGAGGGCCTTCTCTGTACCCTCCAGGGCCCGCTGGTACCACTCGAGCGCTTTGTCGTACTCTCCGCGGCGCTCAAATACGCCTGCCATGCCGAGGACGGTGGTGAGAGTGGAAGGGTGATCTTTGCCGAAGACCTTCTCTGTACCCTCCAGGGCCCGCTGGTACCACTCGAGCGCCTTGTCGTACTCTCCGCGGCGCTCAAATACGCCTGCCATGCCGTGGACGGTGGTGAGAGTGGAAGGGTGATCTTTGCCGAGGGCCTTCTCTGTACCCTCCAGGGCCCGCTGGTACCACTCGAGCGCCTTATCGTACTCTCCGCGGCGCTCAAATACGCCTGCCATGCCGTAGACGGCGGTGAGAGTGCAAGGGTGATCTTTGCCGAGGGCCTTCTCTATACCCTCCAGGGCCCGCTGGTACCACTCGAGCGCTTTGTCGTACTCTCCGCGGCGCTCAAATACGCCTGCCATGCCGAGGACGGTGGTGAGAGTGGAAGGGTGATCTTTGCCGAGGGCCTTCTCTGTACCCTCCAGGGCCCGCTGGTACCACTCGAGCGCCTTGTCGTACTCTCCGCGGCGCTCAAATACGCCTGCCATGCCGTAGACGGCGGTGAGAGTGGAAGGGTGATCTTTGCCGAGGGCCTTCTCTATACCCTCCAGGGCCCGCTGGTACCACTCGAGCGCCTTATCGTACTCTCCGCGGTGCACAAATACGCCTGCCATGCCGAGGACGGTGGTGAGAGTGGAAGGGTGATCTTTGCCGAAGACCTTCTCTGTACCCTCCAGGGCCCGCTGGTACCACTCGAGCGCTTTGTCGTACTCTCCGCGGCGCTCAAATACGCCTGCCATGCCGAGGACGGTGGAGAGAGTGGAAGGGTGATCTTTGCCGAGGGCCTTCTCTATACCCTCCAGATCCCGCTGGTACCACTCGAGCGCTTTGTCGTACTCTCCGCGGCGCTCAAATACGCCTGCCATGCCGTAGACGGCGGTGAGAGTGGAAGGGTGATCTTTGCCGAGGGCCTTCTCTGTACCCTCCAGGGCCCGCTGGTACCACTCGAGCGCTTTGTCGTACTCTCCGCGGCGCTCAAATACGCCTGCCATGCCGAGGACGGTGGTGAGAGTGGAAGGGTGATCTTTGCCGAGGGCCTTCTCTGTACCCTCCAGGGCCCGCTGGTACCACTCGAGCGCTTCGGAGTATTGAGAATCGAACGATAAGTTAACCCCCAAGAGGTGTATTGCTGCCAGTGCCTCCAAGCCATTTAAGCCCACAATGGCCCGACGAACCAGATGTATCGATTTTTCAACCTTACATCGATAGTAATTCACCCGACTCAACGTATAAAGTGCTTGTGAGATCTTTTCGGGGTATATGGAGTCGTGACTGGGGTAGTATTTCTCAATGTTTTGGGCGCAAAGTTCAATGTGGTTAGATATTCGCCGTTCAAAGCCCCAATATTCCGTGTCTCGCTTTGTAGGATCGGTGATAACAGCTGCTGTGATCAAGAATATTGCTTCACTCGCGCTAGTTCTCTGTTTCGTAGAGTCATCGACACGATCACGGGCCCATTGATGAACGAGCGGGTGTATCCAGAAACTATCACTTTTTGCAAATGAAGTGGCTCTCCGTTTTACGAGGGAGAAGGCTAAGAGATCCTCAATTGCGTTGTCGAATGCATCTTTGTCTTTACGAACGTCAGTCTACTGATCAGTGAACGAAGATTTCGTTTGATAGGCCTACCGTTTCCCAGCCATTCGACGCCTCTGCTACCGCGCCGAAATAATTCATCCGGAATATCTTCGTTGCTCAAGAACGCACACATGTGCAAAAGGCGGGTCGCAGAAGGACACAGTGCGTGGAAGGAAATTTCCCAGCAAGTGAAAACCGGTTCGTTTCGATACATCCACAGGCCGGTTTTCTTGCTCGCGATACGTTTGAAGTTGGTTTTAAGCTTTAGCAGATATGTTTTGAAGTCGATCTCTGTCATCAATATATAAGATGCAGCTTGACTGATTGCCAAAGGGAGTCCTCCCAACTTTTCGACAACTTCCTCCGCATCCTTGATTTCTGTCATGCTCAGTTAGCGAAGACTAAAATATACGCCTGTGGTCACATACCCTCCACCGATAAGGCTTCAACAACATCAACTCGCATCGCTTTCATCAGCATTGCAAGTCCAACGTCTTTCTCCATCTCTGCAACTGAAATTGAATGGCCAAGCGATTGGATCTCTGAACGACGGGAGGTTACGATTATCCTGGCCCAGTCTGAGGTTGGAAGGTAGTCGACGATGTTCACCGTCTCTAAGTCATCATGATTGTCGACTAATAACAGCCATTTATCATTTCCCTTCTTTTGAAGCCATCGCTTGATGGTTGGCCAGACATTCCCGGAGTTCAATATCTGCCGCTGGACGGTGCCTGAAATATCGATACCGCCGGGAATTCCGAGGTCGTTGGCAATGCGTATATAGTCAGGATTCGAAGGAAATTCGCTAACGTAGTGACGTACGAGCTGTTGGGCAACCCGAACACCGCTTGTTTCCAAAACGGTTGGGTCTCTGGCATCAACCCACAGGATTGCGCTGTAGAACGCTTCATAGCGATATGCGTACTCTAAAGCCACCTGCGTCTTCCCGATACCCCCCAAGCCGTATAAGGTTACCAAGTTTCTCTCAGTAGAACTACAGGGGACCGCATCTGCACCGGCAGCTTCTGTCGGATGTAATTTTTCGTGAATTCGTTCGATCAGGTCTTCCCGGCCACAAAAGTTCTGATTTCTGGAAAACGGTAGCTCTGTCGGTATCCGGAATTCGTCAAAAGACTTGCGGCTCGAGGATGGCTGTTCGGTCCCTGGCGGGGAATCATCAAAATTTGCCCCGATTGTGACACTTTCCAAACGGGATTCGATGATCCTTGGGGCCTTTTCGACACAATACAACAGCCTGTCCCTTACCGTGCTGTAGTGATGGTCGGAGTTGTCATCGAATTTGACAATGTTCGAGTGGTCGGCATCGATCCCTATTTGCATGTGGGTGGCCTCGGTGCGCAGAGCAAAGGTTGCTGATTCCTGTGTGACAAGCCGTATCATCTCCCCACTTCTTTTCCAGCATCCGGTCCGGTCGTCAATGACCACAGCCTGAGTGTCTCTACATTCGAAGAATGAAATGACTTGGCAACTGTTGAGCTCAACCACTTGGGAAAAACGCTGATGCGACAGTCTCAAGAAGTCCGAGCCGACTCTCAGGTCACCGATGAAGTGTTCATTCTTCTGGTCCTTCACCAAGGTTCTGAAATTTTTGATGTTGAGCCCTCGGTGCGGTACTCCGAAGAGAAAGAGTGCAGTGCACGAGTCTAGGATGGCTTGGTCGTTTTCGGATTTCTCGCTTTCGTGGGATGCATCGGCGAGTGCCTAGGTAGGTGAGAAGGGTCAACATTCACTCATGGCCAAAAAGTGCAACTTCGCCTACCTGTTTGATGATCAAACCACCGAGGCTATGGCCAATGAAGATTATTGGACGGTGTCGCTCCTGCAATGATCTGTTAACCAACTTTCGCCGCAAAGACATTTACGCATAGTACCTTCTCGCCTTGACGTTGACTGTTCAGACTGTCGAGGAGCAATCTCGCAAAGCCTTGGATAGAAGGTGTAGACCTATCGTCTTTGAGAGCCGAGTTGTAGCCAAACGTGAGAACCCTCACTCTGCAGTCGTGTGCATCCAGATCGTGTGGTAGAAAGTCTCTCAGCCACACATGGGGCCGGTTGCGCGACTTCCAAGATCCATATGCGTGGCCTGCGAGACCCGTGACGGCGACGAGGCTAGAAGGTCCATCAGCGCCGCCGCATAAAAACGCGCGGGGAGGGTGGGCATTACTCAACTGTCGGCTCCGATGCACTGTATAATGGTGTCATACCAAGAAAGTCGCAGTCGACGGCTAGAATGACTCCCGACTCCCCGTAGGCGATGTAGGTTTTTTTGCCCGGGGTGCAACCCGCAAGATCCGGGCATGCGGGCTCCCCCTTAGTGAGAGTAACAGTTGCTACTGCATAAAATTTCGTAGGGACCAATGAGAATACGAAGTCATCGTATCCGAGGAGTTCCTTCAGATACGGCCTAAAATCGTCCTTCGTGACATGCAGTGGGATAGAAGAAATGCGGAGTGTTCGAAATCGACACTGTGACTGGGGTAGCGGTTGTATTGGCGTTGGCATGGGCGGCTCGCGCGCTGCCAGCCTCTGCGCTGGTGGGGGCGTTGGCGCTTGCCAGTGATCTGAATTTTTGCGTTTTGACATCGAAGTGGCAATTCTTGTAGATAAAGATGGAAGTGAACACTCCTTGGGCACACGGCGAGGACTTTCATGAAGAAGGACGAGATGCTCAGCCCCGCAACGCGTTTTCTGCGTGCTGGTGCGCCGTCAGTTGGTGTGGATGAGCGCGCAGCCAAAAGCCAGACGCATCGTCCTGCACTGACAAGTGGCGCAGTTGATTGGATCCCCAAGATGCACGGAAACAAGAGGACACACAGGAATTTCGCCTGGTCACCGCGCGCGACGAAAAATGACAGGGTCCATGCGCCCCGCCTCTCCATCCGTGGTACCGGTACTGTGGCGCAGCCTAAGTGGCGTGACGAAAGGATATCACGTGATGAGTCCTTGTCATGTGGCGGCCATGACAGACCCGGTTCGGAGCTTGTCAGATAGACTCAGAAGTCATTTGCAAAGTTTATCCAACAAGCTCGAGGACGCAGACCAAATCCAAGTCCTTCCGCGCCATGGTGCCGAACAAAGTACAGACTGGCAAGCCACCATCACGTGGCATCGCGCCCCTTTCCGCGCGGACCATGCTGCGCCGCAGTAACTACCTACCCCGCTCATACCTGTGGAGCCTGGCCGTGAACTGGCCTACCTAGCCTGCATGAACTGCTTGGTTCTCATGACCATCGTATGATGGACCAAGTCATCCTTTCCAGCCTCGGCCCCAAAATCTTTTGACGAGCCACACCCCTACGATGCCCGTGTCGGTGGAGGAACGGAAGCAGCATGGCACCGATATAGCCGCACGACTACCGCCGAAATCGGATCTACGACGAAGCATTCCGACCACTACCGCCGAAACCGGATCTACAAAGAAGCATTCCGCCCCCATCGTGGAGACCACCAATCCCTACGCCAACACTAAGGGCTGATGCTGATGCTCAAGCCGTCAAGCGCGAAACGGCGGGGTGGATGCCGTCTTTAAAGCCTGAATTGACGCCGTCGTTGTCATCGCCATCTCAAAGTGCTGTGCCTCGGAAGGGATTCCCCACCCTCACCTCCGAGATTTGCAAGCACCCGGAAGGCTACTCCTTTGGCATCGGTCGTCTGATGCCTCCCATCGATGAAAGTGCGATTAGACGCTTCTGACTTTGTCTTCCATCACCACCTTCGCCGAAACTCCGACGTGACTGGACTTCCTCCGCGACCGCCGTTAATAACGGTAGCATCTCCAATCAGTCGTACAATCGTCTCGTCTGATGACACCTCCGCGCTACCCCGTGTGTGTCTCTACCTCGCCGTGCTCGAGCTCAATGTCACCGGCGTCTCAACCCTGATGGGCCATCGCCTCGTTTATCATAAGCAACCCCGAAAGACGCTCGATATCTCCATCAATCCGAGGTCGATGACGAAGCACAACTTGCCATCTGTCCACTGTGCAGGATTTAAGGTATCTATTTACGCGGAATAAACATATCCTAGCTGGTGCCACCTACGTCATCTCCTCCTTGCCCATCTCACGAAGGGATACCACTTAGTGTCCCAGCTTATGCCTTCAACACCGTCATCAACCTTAATTTTTAACGGGAATTACTGCATTGGGATTGTTGTCGGCCGCATCGAGGGTCTGGACGAGGTGGAACAGTGGGTCAAGTGATCTTCAACTTCAAGCGAAACCTGGCGCTTCACGCGAAGTAACAAGGACATACAGGTCAGCGACACAATGGCTCGAGTTGCGGTAGTGGTCGAAATCGCTACTGGCTAGGTTTCCGGCGAGACCGTACTAGTGTTTTCAGAAGAGCAAAAAGCCTGATATCCATTCCGTAGTTCTCTGTTCACACACGCCGTAGCGTTCGTTCTCCTTTCTTCGCTTCTCTTGAGCTTACACCAAGGTACATAGGTAGGTAGCTTCCAGCAGTTACATTTCTTCTGGGTTTATGCAATGAAGGTGCTGCATTCGTGGACTGGACTGTGATATCACATGGACTTCACGAGCGCCGGTTGGCTTGGTTGAAGAATTGCCGCTCAAGAATGAAGAGCGGTTGATCGTTTTGCTTTGTACCTACCTACTATGGACTGTGGTGATAACGGTTCGGATCTGTCCGGAAAGGATGTGCTGGAGTGTAGAGATTATGAGAGCTAATGGATGCGCGGCGACGTCCAGCTGGTACAGCTCTCGTCCCTGAGACTTGCCAGCGAAGAATCCCACACATGGCAAGCTCCTTGCATCAGATGGGTCAGGAGAAGGGATACTCCTCGGCTTGCATGCTAGAGTAGGTAGCGAGCCGAGATCGAAATTAATGAGCAAGAAGAACCTCTCATGGGCCACACCTTTCGGTGGTAATCCACAGCGGTGATCTTAACAGACATGTACGGCGGCGACACCGTTACCGTAGTATGACGGTCGGTGGAGGCGAGCTATATGGACATCAGCTCGAGTCGCCGGTCACCTACCTATAGTTAGAGAGGATCTCACGCCATAGACTGAGATGGCATCCAGTCCGCAGCACACACTTCCCGCAGCTAATCCTGCATTCCCGGAACGCCGAGAATGAAGACAGGATGGTCGACTGACGTTCGAGGGGGTTAGGGTTCTGTGGGGAACGTCAGCCCTGACGGTAGGGGGACCGGGGCAATATGTAGTGTACTAAGTAAAGTACTTACTATACTTGGTAATATCTAGATATAAGTTCCGCGCCGAACAGGGTGGGTGTTGATTATCCTTGCAAGAGTGAACTGCTCTGTGGTATTTGGCGGCAGCGGCAGCACTGGTTATAGTGTCTACAGTAGGTATCAGAGAAGCACCACCTGGTTTGATCGAGATGAGTCCAATGTCAGAGCAACTGAGTCGGCCACTGTGTCTCCCCCTCCGTTCTGCTCCCTCTGCCTCGCACACCTTTCCCCGCATACCTATTGTACGTCTCGGGAGCATCGCGGCTATGGCTCAGGGGAAGTGATTATCCAATGCAGTCTGATAAAGGAGCGCAAGCGACCGGTAGCGAGAAACGGAGTTAGCATGAAGGAGGAAGTGGGTATCTACATTCTACAAATGTAGGTAGTGAGCGATAGTTAAGAGGATCCCCTAGATATCACGAGAGCTTCATAGAAAGACAGCCTTCTTCCACCGCATCTTTCACCAGAACCCACGATCTCTACATGGATCACCGCACCCTCCTTTCCGCACCCGGTACTTCTCTCGATCTCACAAAGAACGCAACGAACCTCATTAATCCAAATTATTTTGGCGAATACTAGTACTAGCATTGACAAGAAACAAAACACAAAACACTCCCATTACATGGCCTAGTATTGCCACCCCCAGCGCTCATTAAGATCCCCAAGAACACAACACCAACTCCCACTTCTAGAGATGCCGTAGCAAAACAAAACAATCGCCCAATGCATAGTAAAAGGTCGATGTGTTGGTCGTAGTAACATGTTGGTTACATCGTGTTGACTGTTGTCACAATAGTTAGTATGTTCGACCACACAAGAGAGAGGGGGGAGGGGAGGGGGTCGTTGCTCGTACCCTCCGCGACGTCGACCTCGAGCTTCGCCTCCTCAACGGCGGCCTCGGCTGTCTCGATAGAGTCTTTGAGCTTCTCGTTGGTCTTGCCGTTGGTCTTGCCGTTGGTCTTGCCGTTGGTCTTGTCGGTGATCTTGTCGGTGATCTTGTCGGTGATCTTGTCGGTGATCTTGTCGGTGATCTTGTCGGTGATCTTGTCGGTGATCTCGAGATTGACCTCGACCTTGCCATCCTTAAGCTTTCCGTCGTCGTTCGACATACTGAGTGCACTCTCGGAGGTGACCGCATCGTTTTCGACTGCGGGAGTATTGGTAGCTTGACCGTTTCTGCGACGGGTGCGGCAGGGAATACGCGGAGGCGCATTGAGGGTACGTGCAAAGGATGAGGCCATCTCCGGTACGACGTGGCTGCACTGAAGGGGGAGGCATCTGCAGGTGCGCCTGTTGGGCGACGGGAAGTCCGCCATCATCTGGTCAAAGAAGCCTACTCCTGAGACGCGAGTGATCGTGAATCGCATTGTGATGTGCTGGTAGGGTGTGTAGTACGGGTGGTGGTAGTGTGTAGTGGATTGGGATTGGAAGGGTGGGTGTTTGAGGTGTAGTGTGCGAAGGAGGTTGTTGGTGAATGGTGGCGTAAAAGGAGGAAAAGAAAGAGACGGGAAGAGAGGATGGTTGAGGTGGTGTCAGCGATCGGTGTGTTGGTGAATGGTGTTGTGTAGAGGAGAGGGAGAGGAGAGGAGAGGGAGAGGGGAGGAGAGGGAGAGGGGAGGAGAGGAGAGGAAGGGAGATGAGAGAGGAGAGAGGGGTTTCATGCAACTCTTGGTATCAGAACGAGGCGCACATCACTTTCTCGACCAAAAAGGTCGAGTGACTGCCAAACTTGCAAAGCGCTAGTGTACTTGAACTTGTCACTTCCGTCACATAGAAGAAACGGGCTTGAATCAACGCTCGTCTGCCGGTGTGCTTGCGGCGTGTTGGATTCGAACGACGGCGAGCATTTCTATGTATCATATGCCCAGCTGCAGGTGCCACCGATATACTGTGCATGTAGCTCGAACCTCCGACTGCCGAAACGACCATTTCCCCTGTGCTCCAGGGGATACACGTTCTGCTCGCAGCTTTCAGAACATCTACCGCGTCGACCCTGCGGCGGATGAAGTTCAATAGCGTCAGCTAAGCGACTATCTCCAGAAGCTGTGCCCACATGGCTAGTTACGGCGTAGCGAAGGAGCGTGGCAAGGTTGCATGGATTGCTCCGAGCCGAGTCCTACATGATCTCGGGCGCTAAAAGCGGGCTGCCACGTTTTCAGGAAAACCTTAGGTGCCACGGAAGATCTCTCCTGACTATCGCCCTCCGACTTCGGCAATCCGCCTTCTACATACGCAGATGTGTCCAGTTTAAAGTGTTACGAAGTCATGTTCATTGAACGGCATGTCCTTTGTAATTACCACTAGACCCATAGACTTCATCTTTATCGAAGTAATCCATATTCGCAATTGACGGAGTTTGCGAGTAAGCGAGTGATATCATGTGAACTGACGTCATTCGCGTCTGGGATCCAATCCCAGTCCGCCAAGAAATCTTGAACGTTGAAGGATCCCTGTCGCCCACACCTCGGGACAATTTATTACTACATACCAGATAACGGCTATGCAGCCACGGTTCACAAAGGAGAAGAGAGTGAAGTACCGCGACTGGATTCGATATCCTCACATGAAACCACCACCCGGACACGACCACGAGTCGTCATCACCTCCGCTCGCCGCAAAGCGCAGGGCCCGCGCTAACTCCCCCACTGTGTCCGAGCCTGAGGTCTGCCCACGGGGCGGCCCAGGCGCGACAGTGCGGGAGAGGTAGGTGTATGCCCGGTACCATCCGGAACCCTCCAGCCCCCGGCAGCATCGGCCCCGAAAGGGGAAATATCAATATACGTCTATGCTGCCAGACGACTGCTGGGGCCGGGGGTTTAGTGAGTGTATATGAGGGAGAGGGAGGGTTGCCCCTCTCGCCTCGGGAGGAAAAGGAAGTAAGGAAAGGGAGCCTAGATCAACGATGGGGATGTCCTATTGGAGACGTACACCATAAACCTAGTTGGAGATGATATGGCGACTACCTATTCGAAAGATTGCGGCTCTACCATCGAGAAGGAGGAAAGGTCAAATGACATTTGTTTACGAGACGTCCTTATTAGTTTCTTTTACCCACAACTCGCCTAAGAAATACCCTCTCGCTACAGTGGATATGGTACTGGTCGAGATCGATTTACGACCGTTGGTGATCCCGCGGGCAAGCGACTGCATCCCGCACGAGGACGGCATTGTAGAGGGGAGTCCTGCTCTCGCTAATCTTCACGACTTAGGGAGTATTGACGGCGACGTTAACGATGGCATTGAATGGATGAAGACGGCGTAGGCGGGGGATGAAGACGATGGGCTAGGCTCGGACGGGGAAGCTGGGGAGCTTTCGGAGGGGATGAAACTTAGCATGTTTGCGTTAAACGTGAATAGGAATGCATGATACGTACAGAGTGCTCTGAGCCTTAGCAATTATAGAGTCAATCTATACGAGCGAGGTTAAGCCGTCTAGGTGCCAGGGATTGCGTGCACAGGAGGGAAACTTGGTGGGTCCTTATTGTCTTCAACATCCGCCGGGGATACATAAAATCTCTATGTACAGGCCGAGAAGCTTGCTTTAATCTACTAGTAGCAAAGACTTCCACCGGTGGTCGACTTAGGTACTCCAATTCCCCCTTGCTGAAGTGCGCTGAGAACATAACGAGTGATGCGCTATGGTTGGCAGTAATCCGACGATCGCGGCAAAGGTGGCTTTTGGTGATAATTTCTTCACGCTAGCGCGGGAGGAGGTATACCACTCTCGCAAGACTGAAAGGCTTCAATCGTTCCAGCAGCCAACATTCAATTTCACCTCGGAGCTCATATTTCTCCACCAACTCACACCCACCAACCCACAGCTCCCATCTTTCATCTCCTTCCCTTCCCTTCCCATCATCCATTAACCGAACACATTACCCAAAACTCTTCACACAAGCTATCAAAGATGTGGATGTAATAAACACGGACACGAGTGGCTGGGATATTGTAGTTGTCATGGGAAAGTCACCTGAATGTCACGGGACACGACGTAGCTAGCGCCTTGGCACCAGACAATGTGCAAGGAGCTCGAGACCGGAGGATCACCTTGACCTTCAGCATCAAGCTTCTTCTTCTGAATTCAACAGTCCATCGCTGATCTCTCTCTACATGATGAAACTCCTCGACCGATTAGCCTCAGGCTGTACGCGTCCCGAAGCTACGCTTCCTCCATAATAGTCGAGTCATCGTGGATATAGGTGGTCCGGCCTGCTACCAATGTCGCTCAGACGCTGCTCGGTACTCTATCGGACAGCTGACTGCTTCTTCGCAACGCGAGAAGTACCAAAGCCAAGCGCCTCCGCCTGCAGCAGCCGGTGACGACCGCTGTATCACAGCTCTGTGGTCGCGAGGGTTGTGTCAAAATCACCCAAGCGCTCGAAGTGCATGGAAATGGTCAGACGTTCATCCTGACCGAGGGGGAGGTTGTTCGCCTATTGCGCTACCCCCCTCAAGGAAACAGGCGCCATATGGAAAGTAAACGCTGTCTCGGCGGAAGCGGGATTTTTTAGGTTTGTGTGCTGCCTATTATCTGGCTTGTGGCGATTTTTGGTTCAGCCGCACTGGCACCCGAATTTCCGCAACACCAACCAGAGTGAGTTTTTTTTAATGCTTTTGATAGACATGGGTACCAGGCGTCTTACTTGCAGCTTAAGCTGAATCCTAATTGCAGCAAGGAAAAATGAAAACATGGGGCTCTGTTACCCCGCATCGCAACGGGAACACCGCCACGAACTATCACACCAACGCTGACTCCATACGAAACTTGAGAACAAGATCACTCGAACCATGGAATTTGCAGGTACAGTGCCGACGCCGGACAGTCCTGAGTGAACAGCTAATCGTCGTCGATCGCTCAGGTTTAGGTATTGCCGTCGTAGGGCTTGCCGGCCAGCTTGTCAAAGCGAGCGTGGAAGGCTACAACCTTCTGTCAACCATACAATCGTTCGGCCGGGAATATGCGGATCTTAGCCATCGAATCGATACCGAAAAGCGCTGGCTAGAGAAGTGGGCCGACGTCTGGGTGCTTGAGAGTAATCGCAAGATCGATCCTAGCCACTGCGACTTCCGATTCGCCGTATCTACCCTAGCGCGAATTTCGGCAGTATTTCTTGAGCTCCTCGAATACAGTTCGAAGTACGGCTTGCAGTACGACCGCCAAAGGAAACGCGATAGTGTACGGCAGCTCTTCCGTCTACCATCTCGGACGAGCCCCATTCCGTCACATCGCCCGACGGACGGCCCTGGAACCCAGACCGGACTGGACCAGGACAGTATCAAACTTCTTACGAATCCAACTCTTTTAAGTTTGGGTCGGATAATGCCAGGGCTTGAGGATGAAGTGAAGGATTTGAAACGCAGCGCGGAACGCTTGCAGAAGACGCTGCCAACTATGAAGAAACTACAATGGTCTTTGCTTGGTAGAAATAGGGTTGAAGATTTGATCGGACAGTTGAAAGAATACAACGAAAGTCTACAAAGGATACTCCCTGTCGGGCCGCAACCAAGGGATCTATCACACAGTACGTACTCTTCACGAGGTCCTAACGGGCCAAGTTATGGGGTTGACACGTTAGGCAAAGGACGGAAAGAATCCGCCACACCTTCTTTCGCAGTGAACCCAATCCTTCCGTTCCACCGCGACCGTATGTTCTGCGGTAGGGCCGACATCATCGACACTATACACGCTTTCCTCAATGAAGGCGCATCTGCGGATGCCCGGCAGATGGCCCGCGGAAGTGTGGTGCTATATGGTCTCGGCGGTATCGGCAAGTCTTCCATTGCACTGGAATATTCGTTCCGATACTCGGATTCATACACGACGGTATTCTGGATTGATGTCACCAACGGGGCGTCATTATCCCAAAGTGCACGAGGAATTGTGGAGCATATTGTCGCCGCGTATGCGGAGCGGGGGTCCTCATATGAGCATATCGCCTCGATGTTGGGACTGAGAGGCTTTCTGGGTCTGGATGGCGAGGTTTCTTCCGAAGCGGCGGCAGGACAGGTGACTGGGGCACTGAAGAAGTGGCTAGCCACAAAAGGAAATGAAAATTGGCTACTCATTTTGGATAATTACGACGACGTCGATGCGGTTGACATTCACCTCGTCCTACCAACTTGCGATACCGGCAATGTGATTATTACGTCACGGAAGAGCGATCTGAAAATGTTGGGAATACCAGTAGCCGTCGATGACATCGACAAATATTCGGGCATGGAGCTGTTCATGAAGAGCGCGAACATAGACGATGTGAAGGCGGAAGGCAAGCACCAGAGTAGGTAGTCCGCTCAGCGTATCGACTATTAACTTGGCGCATAGAGCTTGATATCGCGAACCAGATAGCTGTAAAGCTGGGATTCCTGCCACTTGCCTTAACTCAGGCGGGTTCATACATCTCGTACACGCAGATTCCGCTTCAGCGATACTTGGCTCTGTTGGACGGAGCATTTCGAACGTTTGCACAAAAAGGGGGTCCCGAGTGGTTATCAGATCAACGGAACTCGAACCGAACCATCTTTACGACGTGGGAGATTTCATTTGCCTCGCTTTCACACCCAGCCCAGGAACTTTTATTGCTATGTGGGTTTCTAGCACATGCAGATATTCCGGATAAGCTATTTGAGGGGTGTCAACTACTGTTCGATTGGGCAGGAGAGGGTGCGGGCGCACCTGCTAGATCATGATTTCATCCATCTGACTGCGTATAGGAGAAGAGTGGCTTCTGGAGTCACGCGCGGAGCTTTTCCGTATCTCCCTGGCAAGACGGAATGGGTCAAGGGATGCCTTTTGGATACATCCGGTTGTGCACTTATGGGCTCGAGAACGGCTGGACGCTCGGTCACAGCAGACGAAGGCCCAAGAGGCCCTTATTCTTTGTGGTCGAATATCCAAAGACTACAACGCAAAATCGCGGCAGGATTGGGACTTCGAAAGGCGAGTATGGTCGCACATGGATACGGTCCGACGGAGCATAATTCGTACAGAGCCAACGACTCCAATCATGGTAAACGCAGCATTGGTGTTTTACTCCGCCGCACAATTGGGACGAATCTATGCCAGTCACAGACTTGACAAGCCAGTAGCGAATCTGTTCGAGTGGTCCTTAGCAGGTCAGGAAGAACTACTAGGAAAGGATCATCCTGACACTCTCAGCACCGTCAACTACATGGCCGACGTGTTCAGTTACCAAAGCGAGTACGACAAAGCCCTGGAGTGGTACCAGCGGGCCCTCGACGGCAGGGAGAAATCGCTGGGAAACGACCACCCTGACACTCTCACCACTGTCGACAACATGGCCGGGGTGTTCAGATCCCAAGGCCAGTACGAGAAAGCCCTGGAGTGGCGCCAGCGGGCCCTTGTTGGCAGGGAGAAGTCGCTAGGAAAGGACCACCCTGACACTCTCAACATCGTCAACAACATAGCCGACGTGTTCAGTTCCCAAGGCCAGTACGACAAAGCCCTGGAGTGGAATCAGCGAGCCCACGATGGCTATGAGAAATTGCTGGGAAAAGACCACCCTGCCACTCTCACCACCGTCCACAACATCGCCCACATTTTCACTTCGCAATGCGAGTACGACAAAGCCCAGGAGTGGTACCAGCGGGCCCTCGATGGCTATGAGAAATCGCTGGGAAAGGAACACCCTATCACTCTCACCACCGTCAACAGCATCGCCGGGGTGTTCAGTTTCCAAGGCCAGTACGAAAAAGCCCTAGAGTGGAACCAGCGGGCCCTTGTTGGCAGAGAGAAATCACAAGGAAAGAACCACCGTAACACTCTCACCACCGTCAACGACATAGCTAGCGTGTTCGGTTCCCAAGGGGAATACGACAAAGCTCTGGTGTGGTACCAGCGGGCCCTTGATGGCTATGAGAAGTCGCTGGGAAAGGACCACCCTGACACTTTCACCATCGTCAACAACATGGCCCACATTTTCACTTCGCAATGCGAGTACGACAAATCCCTGGAGTGGTACCAGCGGGCCCTCGACGGCAGGGAGAAATCGCTAGGAAATGACCACCCTGACACTCTCACCACTGTCGACAACATGGCCCAGGTGTTCCGTTTCCAATACGAGTACGACAAAGCCCTGGAGTGGTGCCAGCGGGCCCTTGTTGGCAGGGAGAAATCACTAGGAAAGAACCACTGTAACACTCTCAACACCGTCCACAACATCGCCCACATTTTCACTTCGCAATGCGAGTACGACAAAGCCCTGGAGTGGTACCAGCGGACCCTCGATGGCTATGAGAAATCGCTGGGAAAGGACCACCGTGCCACTCTCACCACCATCCACAACATCGCCCACATTTTCACTTCGCAATGCGAGTACGACAAAGCCCTGGAGTGGTACCAGCGGGCCCTCGATGGCTATGAGAAATTGCTGGGAAAGGAACACCCTATCACTCTCACCACCGTCAACAGCATGGCCGGGGTGTTCAGTTCCCAAGGCCAGTACGACAAAGCCCTAGCGTGGAACCAGCGGGCCCTTGTTGGCAGGGAGAAAACGCTAGGAGAGGTCCATCCTGACACTCTCACCACCGTCAACAACATCGCCGCCATGTTCAGTTCCCAAGGCCAGTACGACAAAGCCCTGGAGTTTTTTCAGAGAGCCCTCGATGGCGGTGAGAAATCGCAGGGAAAGGACCACCCTGACACTCTCACTATCGTTGCCAACATGGCCCATGTTTTCGGTCTTCAAGGAGAGTACGACAAAGCCCTAGAGTGGTACCAGCGGGCCCTCAAAGGCAGGGAGAAACTCCTCGGAAGGGGCCATCCTGACACTCTACGGACCGCTCAAGCTGTAGTAGCATTACTGCCTCATATCTACTCTTCCCAGGGGCCGTTAGGAGCAAAGTCCTGACGGTGCCGCAATTCGGGTAATCAATTGGCAGTAGGTCCACATCTGAGGTCATATGCACACGACAAGACGTTATTATAGGGCCTGATGATATTGCTTCGGGGTTAGGGATGGGGCACTGTGCGGTTCGGCGCTGTAGTTTCTTTGGCTGTCTACTATATAGTGACGGGATTCCTCGAGTTCATATACGCGTCTATTTTCGTATCGCTAGCTTGTTTTCAAAACCTGTTCTGCTACCACGACTCTGGGGTAAGAGTCGATGTATGTCTGGGCATTCTTGTGGAGGAATTTCATAGCTTTTGGGTCACCCCAGCCCTGGTTGTAGTTTTCTATATGTACGTTAGGCCAAGCGGATACAGGGGGAATGATTTTTTCTTCTTTTTTTCACTGGAACTTGAAATCAGATATCTGTGTTGGGATACTTCTACGCTCATCACCCGCCTCGTCTCATAGGCCTCTCCCTATAGATAATAGGTGTCTATCCATAAATCCATCCCGTGTACAGTCCGACTCTTAGCTGAGAAGAGCCCCGAAGGCCGGCTCGATGAGGAAACCTGTGCCCTCCGCCATGGCGGCCTGGAAGTTGGAAGTGAAAAACTCGGAATGGATTTCCTAACGTTACTAGCAGTACCTAGCCTCACCTCCTGTCACTACATTAATTTAATGTTGCGACCGGCTGTGCTAGACTACGGCAACCTTTTCGAATGGTTGATCTCAGTTGTTTGATCGTTAAATGCGGGACTTCGTTCGATTGTTAACAATATCCGGAGCTGGACTGCGTCCGTGGTGAGTGATAATCCATGTATCAGCGAGCATGGGCTTCAATGCTTGCGCTGTTGGTCTTATTGGATTTCTTCAACCCAGGACAAACACTGAAATGAAATGAGATGCGAACACCATTAAACCCCCCGGACATTCGAGTCCCGAATATCACCCCTCAGCTAGGTACATAGGTATGTATGTCGGATAGTACGAGTTGGAAATAAAAGTCGATTCGCTCCTCAAGAGCTCACCTCGCCGCGAAATCAAGTCCTGATTACATTAGAAAAAAAGAAAGCATCTACACCTGAGCTATATCCGAGGCTGGCGATGTTGTGGATGGCGAAGCAACGCGCTCGATGATTGCGGGAAATCCAAAGCAATTTCCGGGTTCCCGAGAATATCCCGTCTTGAGTCCCCACTTCCGCAGTTGCACTCAACGGAAGCGGGGTGCTGGGTCGAAATCGACAGTCAGCATGCGTATGAGCAGGACCTACTACCTAGGTATCGCCCCGTCTGTTTCGAGAGCATGGTCGTGGAGGAATGTTAAATAGGAGGTATGTAGAAGAAATCTGGGGTGTTCGCCGTAAACGTGATGTCTACAGTACTCATCCTTCGTCGTGATGGCCCAGATGCGTACCGTAACGGACCCAGTACAGACCCAATACCGTGCGGCACCAAGCTTCATCGCAACGATGGAGGAAATCTCTTCTTTGCAACACCACTGGGTAGTCGAGTGATATGACAGTGATACGCTCTGCCCAATCCCTGTTAATTGCACATTCACTCCACCGATACTCCAGATAGGTACTTGGCTACTCATGGTTGACGAACAACGTTTCCATTCAAGACCTTGATCCGAGCCGTTCTCCGCCCAACCGCTCCCCACCACCACCATTTCCATCTCTACCAGTTCCACCCCCTCCCCACCCCCACCCCCTCCCCTCCACACACACACATGCCCTTCTCTCGGAATTCTACTCGCAGCCTCTCACACAAATATACAAAACCTCCCTCCTCGCAACCACAAATATATGTACACAGAAACAAGATTACAACATCAATATTCCACGCCTCCCCCCTCCCCCGCAACCCAATGCGAATGCAGAACAAATGAAAGGCAAGATGAACAGGAGAGCGAAGGAGATGAAAGGGAATAACAAAAGAGAGAGAGAGCTATTAAGCTATTACAACCTATTCGAACGAAAAAAAGACAGGAAGGCAACGCTGAAACGCAGGATAAGACAGACAGAGCGGACAAGACAACTAACACGAACCGAACCGTACTTTAGAGGAGCACCATAGCACTGCCGACGGCAACCGCGAGAGCGGCGAAGCCCACGCCGCTGCGCCGCATGATTGCCGCGGCCGCGCCCTCGACGTCGGCCGTCTTGGGCGGATCCACGTTCAGCGTCACCGCAAAGTTCATGTCGCTCTCGGGGTTGTTGCAGCTGCTGTTGTAGCACGGCTTGTCCAGTGTGGGGTCGTCCAGGCCGCCTGGGTACACCGTTTCCGTCGGCGCGGCGGAGGTCGTCGCGGTGGTGGTGGTTGCGGTCGCGGTGGTCATCGTCATGTTCGAGCCCCAGTGCGCGGTCGGCAGCGCGAGTGAGAGCGGGCTGCTGATGAGACTCGGCAGGGCGGTCGGGATCAGGGAGTCGGTTTTGGGGAGGCGCGAGGCGAGGTTGGAGGTGGCCGCGTCGGCGAGGGAGAGGACTGCGCTGGCGACGAGGGACGGGGCCGCGGAGACAGCGGAGACGAGCGCCGAGGTGGCTGCGTCGACGACGGGGACCGAGACGGCTGGTGTTGGGAGGACATCGGCGACGGCGGCAACGGGGGTGTCGGGTGCTGCCGACATGACCGATGCGAGCAGACCGTCGTTTGGAGGCGGGGCGACGACGGCTTCGGCTACGGGGACTATCGCGGCGCCGGGAGGACCCTCGACTGCGGGGGAGACGACGGCGACGACGGCAGCAACAAGGAAGGCGAGGAGGGTGATGGAACGCATGTTAGTAGGTTCCGTCCGATAGTTCCGTGACACCGATTTTTTGATCGCTGCAACGATAAAAAAAAACAAAAAAAACACTGGCCAATCCCAATGTCGATGTCGATAATCCAAGTAACGAACGGACGCAGACGAACGCCTGCAAGAAACCTCGAAGGAACAGAAAGCTGCAAGTCGAATAACGTCGTGAAGGGTGGAGGGGAGGGAACATTCAGAAGAAGGGGAACTCGAGGAGGGGAGGGGAGCGCGGTCGATAATAACCAGAGTAAACACGCACCTCCGCCGGCCGGGCCCTCGCGCCTACACCAACCCAAGCCCGAAGAAAGCACCCAACGGTCCGATCGCCCATGAGCAACCGAATCGGGAGGTCGAGAGATTAACGTTTTTAGCGGCGTCGTCGGGCATGGGGCATGGGGAACTCCGCTAGAGGTCCGTGGGCGCGAGCTCGGCCAATCGCATGAGCGGGCGCCAGTTGCATCTGTCTAGGGCGGGGCGGTCAAGCAAATGAAAGGCTAGGGTTCGAGCGCATGCGAGCGAGCAGAGCCGGGTTGCCGAGCGCGGAGCGAGGAACGATCCATGGAGATCCAGACTCCAGCTCGGCGGGAAATGCAGACGGATGATTTGGACGCCGGAAATCCGTATGTACCGAGGGCGTTAATAGCGATGGATTCGAGGGCAGATTTGGAGACGTTGCGCAGACTGTTCGTCTATATGGTGGTATTCCAACGCGATTGTGCGCCATCTACTATGGAATGCGCGTGGGCTGGTGTAAGGCGTGTGCGGAATTTGAAACACTGCGCAACGCCGCCGTAGAGTACTGTGGCGTGGTGGGGAAATATGTCACGTGGTAAGCTTGGTGCCGTGGCCTGGAGACAGGATGTCACGTGGGACTTGGCTACCTACTTCTTGGATGCCGTACTTTGGTTCGGAGCTTGTCAGAGAGACCCAGAAAACAATTATGTTGCATACAGTCTCACAGTACTGTTGCAAAAGTGTTATGAACGCCATTAAGGGAGAGCTGGCTCAGGATGACTGGCATGTGATAAGCACGTGATGAGCACGTCGGAGGCGAGTGATGTCTGTTTCGGGCAGCGTAACTTGGTTTTATGTCACGGAGAGCTACATAAGGTACCTACCTGTTTCTGAGCAGTATGTAGCATGTATGTAGAGGGGTAAACTTTTCACTTCACGTCTGTTGCTGCCAGCGTTTCTGGTGTATGTAGATCTTTGGATGGTACATTGTCTAGATCTATGATACCAGGAGTGATGTTTTGGACGTCGATGTGGATAGGTAATGGACGAATCAGGAGTGGAGTGGGTGAAGAGCGGTGCATTGGGCCATAATCCGGCGTGACTCCAGGCAAATCACCTTTGACTACCTGCTCTTGAGTGCTTGTAGCAATCATCATTGTGCCCACCAGCCACCTACAACCCACAACGGTGGTCGGAACAAAGGAAGTGTCGGTACCAATTCTCACGGAGCTCACTGGCGGTGGTGTTGAGCGGACTTTTTTCTTTTTATTTGTTTAACCATCATAGCATTCGATCTTATCAGATCATGGCTGTACACACGTTCAGTTCCACCCCACTGTCTCCGACCGTGTTGACAGCGGACATGGGATTACAATTTACACTGCTGCACAGGCCGTCACTCGACGAGTGTCATAGAAAAGTGTACATACAATGGATACACGGCTGGCAGAATACAACGAAGAAAATCCTAGACGGCACTTATATAAATCACCCTTCCTTTCTGTGAGTGACCACCCTTCCTTCTATCACCACCCTCCAAATCTTTCCAATTCCTCACGCACACACGAACATCTACATACATACATTCTCACCACCAACACTGACCAATTGCACATATCATATCAACAATGAGCACCCAATCCACACGGCCGAACCGGGCACCGGCCCCGGCACCTGACCGAATCGAGATCATCAAGATGCGCCTACTGGGGCACACATGGGTGGCGATATCGCACCGCCTGAAACTCCGCCTTCCGGACGCGGCAATCGAGCAGATCATGTGGGCCGGCGTGGATCCGTACACGTTCCCCAGCAATGCCGTTCTGCAGCAGATTCGCACGATGGTCGACGCCGGGCGCTCGGAGCGCGAGATCGCGGCCGCCACGGGCCTGGACAAGAACGTGGTGGAAGTCATGATCGGCTGGTATTGTGGCGTGGTGGCGGCGTTGCCCGCGCCGCCGAGCGACCGCGCGAGGTGGACCGAGGATGAGCAGCTCCTGCTGGGCGGGTGGGCTTGGAAGTGGGGTCTGATGTGGGGTATTAGCCCATCTGCGTGCACCCTCCGCGCCGCTGGATCGAGTGCTGGTGTTTGTAACTTTGGAATTTTGTAGCCACCTTCTTTGAGTCCGGCGTGCCGTCCCACACCGTACATGACAACTCCCTCGTTGTGCGACACCAGTGTGAGGTGGTGAAGGCTATCACGTGTGGGTCTTGGCGTCTCGGTGATGACTCGGGCTCGGAGCTGGTCAGCTGATATGTTGCTCAACAGCATAGAGCAGTAGTTAAACGTCGTTGCGTGCAATCTCACGCCCACATTTTTGAGGTGTTGAGGCAGCCGCGGCGACGTCTCGCTTCAGCTGCATATGAGTGCTGATGCATATTCGCTCCAGGTGATCTTATTTCCACCGTGCTTACTTCAGAGTGTGAACGCTGCAGTAGAGTAGAGTGATGACCGGTCCGTGCAGCTCGTGGAACAAGCGAGTTTCGAGAAACAATTGTGCTTACTTCATACAGTATTTATGCACAGCCGGTGTATACATAGGATGATCCTTGGTCAACAGTACTCGTATTCGCTAACTACTACCCTATATAATCCGATGGGCTTGCTGTTGTCTACCACCATGGGAGGAAGAGATATTAGGTACTATAGTCAGGATACGGTGGATCCGAGTGATGTGTGAGCCGGACTACTAGTAGCCGGATTGAGTGGCACCAACTCTTCGAAATTGAATACAACCTCAACTTTTCCATCATCTTTCATCCTCGCCGTTCTCCTTCCAAGTCCCAGGATCACCTCACCTACTACCGTACCAGGTATGTGCATATGCAGACGTATGTACTCATGGCTGGGTGGTATTCGAACTTCTGAAAAGCTGAGCGCACCGACGATGAATCATAATCCCCTGTGCAACTCTCGAGTCTCGATGCGACAACACGACACACGAAACACGAGATCTCCTCATCTCAACCATATCACAGGCACTCCTATCTTCGAAGCGAGCACTACATACTTAGAGTAAACTGAACTCCCTGAAATTTGTGCCCCCAAAAAACAAAAAAAACAAAAAACCTCAAGAACGCCCGTGCAGTGTCTATACAAATGATACATCATACAATGATACAATCGCGCCAAAACGAAACGAAAACAAACCATGCCAAAAAAACAAACACAACAAAACAAAACAAAAAAAAACAAAAACAAAACAAAAACAGATCCCGCCCGCCCGCCGAAACAAAACAACATGTCTATACTATCGTAACCAGTGAAATGCTCCATCTCCCGCTCCCCCGTCCTCCGGTCTTTCCCCCCGTCCCAGCTGGTGCAAAAAAGCGTACAAATGACCTCCCATCCCTGACCCTTCTATCGTAAATCCACCGTCGATCCGCTCCCACTTCCCTGTGACCTTAGATCGGCGTCGTCGGCATCGGAGTTTCGGCTGCGGACTCACGAACTCCCACTCTTACTCCTCGCCTTTCCCCCCTTCTCCCCCTTCTCCCTGCCTGCACTCACAGCTCTCGGCTTGAACATATACAGCGCCTCCCTCTCGACGCCAAAGTGCCTATCACCATCCTTCGCAAGGAACCAGCCATATCTGTATTTATACCCGAGCAACTCCAGTGTCCTCGCCCTAAGAATCGGCTTCATCCTCTCCGTTCCCTGGACATCCATGCGGGCGCGGGAGGCGTATACAGCCGCATATATCCCCGCGAGGTTAGTGGGGGCATGACACAAGAACGCGCGGTACAGCGCTACATACGTCCACACGATCGCAGGGAATATTATGAGCACCAAGATTCCGACCGCGATGAAAAACGCGACCGGGCGCATTACCACACGGGTTTCGTGGCGCTGCCGGGTTGCGGGCACGACGGCGGGGATGGCGCCAGCAAAGATCGCGTCTGAGTTCAGCTGGAGGTACGTCGCAAAGAGGGTCTTGTACACTTCCGAGAGGGCTTTGGCGTTGGCGGCGGCGTCCGCGTACGGGTCGAAGCCGGTGGTGGAGGCGCGCGCGACCAGCATCCCCATCCAGTCGCTTGGGCGCGGGTCGCTGAGTGCGTTTTGCGGCCAGAAGGTGCGCGAGAGGTGGGCCAGCTCCGCGGGCGTGTTGTATTGTGTCGCGATACGCAGCATCATCGAGTTGAAGGATTGGAGCAGCCCTGTGAGACCCGCCGTCGGCAGCGTGGTGCGGGTAAGGTTGCGCGCTTCCGAGATGTTGCCCGAGATTCCGGATTGGACCAGCCCGTGCACGATCAGGGGCTGCGGGTTGCAGTAGATTATGGACTTGCTCGCGATGTAGGCCGATGGGCCCGAGATGGTCTGTCCGAGGATGGAGCGGGGGGCGTTGAACCCCAGAAGGCGGTCAACGGTTACGTTGCGGGGTTCTACCTTGTACTTGAGCCATGAGGTGAAGAACTCCATCGTCCCGTTGGACGAGTTGAGGCCGCGCGGGTACGGCGTCGGCGGGAGATGCACATATCCCTCTGGGAAAGTCGAGATGTTCGTGAAGAACGCCTCGCTGAACAGCGGGCTATGGTCGACCAGTCCGTCGGAGTTATTCTGATTATGCCGTATCTCATCCCACGGGGTATCCGGGCCGGTGAGCACCAGCGACGTATCATTCTTCTCGCGCAGCGTGAGTATCTCATAGGTGTAGTTGTTTGGCGGGCCGAGATATCCATGCCAGTCCTGCGTGAGATCCTCGTCCAGCGGGCGGCACTCGATATCGACGCCCAGACCCACCGACTCGACCCAGTAGCTGTCCTCGTGCTTGGTCGGATTGTTGTCCGTGAACGGGATGAAAAACGAGTTGTTGTAGGTCCATGGGCGCGGCGGCTGCGATCCCAGCGTGCCCGCGAACACCGCATAGAACGGCTCCGGGTCCACGTCGAAATCGCTGATCGCCAGTGATGACGCGTTGAAGTTGTCCAGCGTCTCGACTCCCCCCCGTGTACTCACGTTGTAGCCTTGGTCGTAGCGCACAACTTGCTTGTCGAACACACCTCCTACGGCGACGGCGAGGATGTTGGCCAGGAGAATCGACAAGCTCACGCCACCCAGGAGGAGGTTGTGCGCCTTGAAGGCGTTGGGTAGTTGCAGATGCGGAGGCGCGCGATCATAGTTGACGGAGAGCGATTTGACATGCGTGGCTCCTCCATGGTGGAGCTGTTTGAACGGATAGAGCAGAGCGACCTGGGCGCCCAGAAGGACGAGATACGACTCGAGTATGGTGACGGCGATGGTCGGCACGTACGACGAGTACAGCGAGTATCCGAAACCGTTCGCCGACTCCCGGAAGCCCAGCGGGTAGTTGCTCCGATTATTCACGTAGACCACGCACAGGAATGCTAGGCCAAAGATCAACAGCGCCATCGATATGCACCCCAGAGCAAGCGCCAACTCCCACGGCTTGGTGAGCGTCACCCTCGAGCGGTCAAGGTCAACATGTTCCCTCGCCTCGGCATCCCCCTCCGAGCCCGCCGCGATCGAGACCTTCTGATCCCTCAGCTCATACCGCAGCCCTCTCTCTTCCAACTCCGTCTCCAACCTCTTGGGGCGCATAAACTCGGAGTCCCTAAACACCTCCAGCACCGGCGAGTCGACACACGCAAGGGCAGCCGACAGCGTTCCCGGCTCCCCCGCAAGATTGAACTTGCGGTGGTAGACCAGTTTCCCGAGGACAACGTTCAGCACGAGGATGATACCCAGCGCGGCCTCCAGTGCACGGAACCACGCCGCTTCCGCGACGTAGCCGCGGACCCGCGTCTGTTCGTCCACGAACCGCCGGCCATCCCCGTTGGTGGCGGGTCTCGCGAGCTCCGAGATCACGGCGAACGCGAAGAGCTTACGGTACGCGGTGTCGTACATCGCGATCAGGTTCGTCGTGTTGAAGAGGTCTTCGAGGTCCGTCTGTGTCGTGAGGCCGAAGCCCATGAGCGACTTTGGGTTCGGCTGGAAGACGTTGATCGGCAGCGGGGAGTAGGAGTAATTCCCCGCGTCGGTGACGGTCGTGTTGGGGTACAGCTCGACGAGCGTGCGAAACGCGGGGTTCCTGCGCATGCGCGACAGATGATCCGGCAGCTGCGCGAGCGAGTCGGAGACGTTGAAGGCCTCAGTGGTGGCGGAGATGTTGTTGCCGGCCAGCAGGCTCATCCAGTAGTCCATTTCGAGCCCATGGAACGGGATCTTATCCCGCATCTGGCGGATCCCGCCCGGCACGATCTGTCGCGACTCCGCCTTGAGCCGGATCTGCGCTTCGTACTGCGAGTGCACTGGATGGCAGAATATCGCCTCGGCCCGCGTGTAGTCCGGACGCACCAACACTTCCTGCACCGCCTCCGAGTCCGGAACTCGATTCCGCGCCCACCCCGCCACGAAGAAGTTCTCCATCGTGCAGTTCGCTGCGTACGTCACCGCGCCCACCTTGTTGCCGACCGCATTCTTTCCGTCCATGAAGAAACTCGTGTACGGCGTGAACCGCTCGACGCCCTCGTGCGTGCCCCAGCCCGCAAGCATGAATTCACAGCTGCGGTCGACAGTGCTGACGCGGGTCTCATTGACCAGTTTGCCCGGCACCCGCTCGATGATGCCAGGGGTGCAGTTCAGCATGCCCTCGTAGACCGTCGACTCAACGATCCATATATCTTCCACAGCGCTCGTCGTCGAATACGACTCTCCCGGAACGACCGGCAGCACCGCCTCATTCTCGGTCGTGAACCCCGGCAGCGACCCGCCCAGGTACTGGTGGGCATAGGCGAGATAGGCGAAGGCGGCGGAAACGTTGCCGCGCTGCGATTCCACCGGGAGGAGTACGTCGTAGTGCACCGGCACGTGCACCGACTTGGTCACTTCCATTTTGGTTATCGCGGCGGACATCAAGGGCGTCACGCCGTACATGATCATCACTAGCATCAGCGCCGAACAGAGGACTTCCCAGTGGCTATGGATGCGTCAGCGATTGATGATCTTTTCCCAAACGACAACGACGGAGGGCGGGACTGACTGACCGCTTCTTGAACGCGATGAACGGCGCGATCGCGGCAAAGGTGTAGGGGTATTCCAGGAGCAGTGAATGCTCGGCCGTCACGCCGCCCGGTTTCGACATCTGAAAATACGGTTCGAACCTGGAGGAGTAGCAGAAGTCCTGTCAGCTAGCTGCACACACTGGGGGTATGCATGTGCATAAGTATGCACCCATGATACATACACACCCACCGTCTCCGACGCCCGTAACATACCTTTTCACATCATGATCTATAGCGGCCCAGATAAGGCCGTACACCACAGCCAGCAGCAAGGGAACATAGTCGAATGCCATATCGACAATCTTACTCGAGAGAAACGTTATCGAGCCGTTCCTGCGGGAAACATTCAGTACGACCTCGAGGCCGACGATGAAGCCGACCGTCATGGCAGCAAAGAGGATGTGCGCCGTCGGCTTCAGCGTCCGTGGCCGCCATCCAGTCCGCGATGATGATGTGGAGGGGAGGAGGGAGAATGACGATGTTGCGGTGGGAGAGTCCGAGAGGCTCCGAGGAGAGGACTGCGACTGCTGTGAATCTGTCCGGCTGCTGTTGCCGCCACTGCTGCTATTGCTACTGCTGTCTTTCCACGATAGCGAGAACAGAAGCGGTATCCGTTCGTAGCTGGTCCAGCCTCTTGCCAGCGGTCCTGGAGGCATATTGATATCCTTTGTTTGTCGCAACCGTATGTCGTGTGTTAGCGACCGTGGAGAGCGTGGGTGCGTGCGTATGTGCGTTCGTATGTACGATCGTGCGAGCGAGCGAGCGTTTGGTGGTGGTAGTTTCTGGCGGACAGGACGGAAGGAATGCGGATCAGAGTGGGGGACCAGGGCAGCGAGCGGGTTTTGTAATTGTAATCTACCGAAACAAAAACGACAAATCAATCAATCAATCAATACTGCATCTCCCCCGCATGCCGACAATAATATGTAGAAGAGGTAACTAACGGGCAATCGATCCTACATGCAGCGTGGCTTCTTCTTTTGTTTTTTCCTTTTTTGGTGCGTCTTCCGCCGCGGTGATTCGGAATATAGTGATGTGCATCGCATTGTGGACACTGGACGACCCGACCCACCACCTCCTACCGGCCGGCCGGCCTGTACCGTGGAGGCTGTATATTTGCGGATTCGACACAGCCTCGCGACTCACGAGGGAGGGGAGGGGCCACAGAACTGCCGCCGGTCATGGACCAGTATGTATGGTTTGCACTATGTACCGACGGAAGTATGTAAGCAAGTGAGTATGATACATGCCGCTTCGCCCTCAGGAGTCAGGACCGGTAACCCCCCGCACGCCGACCGGAGTGGATTGTCCACCTCCAGAGTACTTGGTAGCTACGCCGGTCTCCTGCATAGAGTAGGTTGGCAACAAGGCGTCTTGCCTTCGCCTTCGCCCATCGTTCAGATTAGGTATTCGACATGCGAGCTAGGCGTGATGCGTGTAGTGCCTACTCTACGCAGAGTAGAGTGGTGGTGGTTATGTAGGATCTGCCATGTAGGATGGGATCCTTCTCCATTAGTGCTGCCGTC
The DNA here is from genome assembly GCF_024521635.1 of Tricharina praecox. Lineage (NCBI taxonomy): Eukaryota > Fungi > Ascomycota > Pezizomycetes > Pezizales > Pyronemataceae > Tricharina > Tricharina praecox. The sequence continues at coordinate 66,458 of NW_026250445.1, read as the reverse complement.
CTCTAAAGTTTTCCCCCACCACCTCCTCCGCCCCCCCCCCCCCCCCCCCCCCCCCCCCCTCCACCCCCTCCAGGCAACCGAGTAATCCCCTCACTCTGTAGCCAACGTAAGCAATCGAACCTCCTCCCCCGCCCGGCAACCGAGTAATCCCCCCACTTTGTAGCAAACGTAAGCAATCGAACCTCCCCCGCCCGGCCAGCCAATCCAGCCTTCCGCTTTTGGCAACCAAGCACGTGACGACCACACAGTTACTGACATCACCGCTGCACCGGCGACCTCCAGGCTTCGGCAAATGCCAGCCCTCCCAGACCAATGCGCTAACCGCACGTGGAGCCGGCAAAGCCCGATTCGCTCGCCCAAGAGCCAAGCCACACCGCTTCGGGAGCAGGGCATGGCCGCGGATGCAGGGAATGCAGGGACTGCAGGGAATGCCTAATGCGCGGGTAGGGCCGAGTAATCTTCCGCAACGCCAACTGCTGACTACCGTGGTGCTAGGAGCTTATGCTAGGACACGCGATAGTCGCCACGGTCGGCGACGAAGAGGAGAGAGCGGCGAGCGGAGAGCGGAGGAAGGGCGGCGGGGTAGGAAGGAGGTCGGAGCGGGTGCAATGCGCAGAGGTGGATGCCGAATCGAACAGACTGTCTCGTGCTGCGAGAAGGAAGGAATATTCGCCGCACGATGCACGTATCTGTGTGTGTATGTGTGGAGTACCAAAGCAAGTGCTTCCAATACTTACAAAGCGCTCGCATGCATAGCTGGTAAGTAGCACCGACCACGTAGTGCGCGGTGCGTCCCATCCCCGGCATGATGCGGCACAGGTAGGCAATTGATTGTCGCGGGGGCATGGGGGCATGGGGGCATGCACACACTCTGCCTACATTGCATCTCATACGAATTGCCCACCACCACCCGCAGGCCACACCTTTACGAGCCGAAGGTCTGAAGAGGAAGCACATGGATCCATCAATCCCGAGCGTACTCTACAGTGTTCACATTTAGTAGCAGTACGGTAGGTAGCCTGTGGGTACAGCCCCCTCCGTTTCCATGCATGCAGACGTACCATTAGTCAGACACAGCGACCGCGGCCGCCGTGAGCCCACACAGAAGCACCGAAGCACCCACCGGGCGCTGGGGACAACCTTCGGATCCGCCTCAACGCCTCGTCTGGACAGAGTGACTCCAGAGTGACTCCATACTCCATACTACATCAAAACACCAGGGAGGTTGGTACCTATAAATACACGGAACGGTTTCGCCCGCCCGCCGCGCTGACCGGAGGTCATGATTCAGGAACACGAGGAAAGGATCAAACAGTCAATCGTGTGGTGCCTGGGTGCACACGGACGAACGTGAGATAGACACGGCATGCTCGCGTCAACGGTTTGATTTCAGTCCGGTAGCACGGCATCTGGTAGCACGGCATCCGGTGCCATCAACGGGTGGTCGTGTCCCGACTCCAAGCTCCTGACTCCTGACTCCTGGCTGCGCCCGAAACCTTGCGGCTTTGGGTCTGCAGGTGCAGCGATAACTCTGTGGTGCAACCTTCAACCATCCGTGCGCAGGCGGGGGAGCCAATGGCTCGGACGGCTGGCGGGGACGCGGGGAGGCGATCTGGTACTCTACTCCATGCTAAGGCGGTCTGGTCATCCGAAGACATCGGCTGGTACTCTACTCCATGCTAAGGCGGTCTGGTCATCCGAAGACATCGGCTGGTACTCTACTCCATGCTAAGGCGGTCTGATCATCCGAAGACATCGGCCGGTTACTGCACTCCATGCTGGCGATCTAAAAATATCGCAAGCCCTCACGCCCTCAGCCTCAGCCTCAGCCTCAACCTCCGAATCGGCCCCCCGCCGTTGTCGGCTCGCCACTCGCATCAAAAGTTCAAGACGAAACCTCGGCTTAACGCATAGCCCATCCTGCCTCCGTCGCCGTCCCGTCCCGTCCGCGAAAAGCCCAAGTGGATACGCCGCACAGCCCGTGGTCCGTGGAAGTCCAAAGGTATTCAAGATACTATGATACTATGATACTATGATACTATGATACTGTGATACTATGATACTATGATACTATGATACTATGATACTATGACACTATGATACTATGATACCATGATACCATGATACTATGATACTATGACACTATGACACTATGATACTATGATACCATGATACCATGATACTATGATACTATGACACTATGACACTATGATACTGTAGTAGCTATGGAGACTCCCCACTATCCATAAGTAAAACCAGGCGCTAGAGTACTTACAAGTTACAAGTTACTACATGGGGCCTGACCTAGCATGCTCACCGAGACTTGGAGGTTAAATGTACACTGCAGAGACAGAGGGGCACATCGGTAGGCGGTCCGTGTCTACCTGCCTACAGCCCACCTACAGGCAACCTTACCTACCGCTGTGAGGCGTCTGCCATCTTATCCGACCGGCCGGTGGGAGCTACATGCGTGATGCGTTCCCTGGAACTTGCAGCTTTCCCACCGGCCATCGCGACGGACCGGACAGGACTGGACTGGGTTGTCGCGGTTGTGGCGTGCACGACGGTCGACAATGCCGAGGGCGCAGAGGCTCGGACTTCCACGTTTTTCGGGTACTCGGGAGTCGGGCTGGCATGGCATGGGATAGCATGGCATAGTGTAGTCGCGACTCGCCTTGCGGATTGCATGGTGTATGCCTGCGCCGTGTGGGCGGTGCCTGGGCTTTGGAGTTTGGGGGCTTATGCTACGGGATGGGATGGGATGGCCAGCAGAGCGGGCCCGGGCCTGACTACCATCTATTCTATCCTGTTCTATTTGTGCTTCCCTGGATAGCTGGGAAGAGGCTTGTTTGTTTATCTGCAGCCTTGTTGTATGGTAGGCATGCCTCCCCCGTCCCCCTTCGGCAGGGAATAGCTTCATCACTTCATCACTTCATCACTTCATCGCAGCCATCACTCGCTCACCCCCCCCCCCCCCCCCCCATGCCTGCACTTTTCCACCGACCCTGCAAAGCCCGTCTTTTCGTTTATTTTCCTGGAGAATTCCACTGAGTGACTGTGAGTCTGAGACAATCGCCAGGCTCAGCTCCAGAGTTCGGATAATCGGCACGCCACGGACAGGACAGAATAACAATTCCCTCGGCGACGCGGCGTCCGCAAGTGACAAGTGACAAGTGACAAGTGACAAGTCGAGTAATCGATAATTCATGAGACATGATTCCATGCATCACTGCATCACTGCATCACTGCATCACTGCATCACCGCATCGCATCAGCGTCGGTGGGTTCATACATATGCAACATACATACCCGAGTAATACTCAATAGACCATGAGTCTGCCACCTATCGGAACGCCCCCACTCCGCACGTTAAAACAGGTGCGTTAAAAGCCCAAAGCCCAAAGCCCAAAGTCAACTGTCGATCTTCTACAATTTCTACGGTACACGCAGATCTCCGGCGACGAAAGGCGCAACCTTGCATATGTACGCGCATCTGATGATTGATCTGACCTGCTGCTTTCGTCTGCATACCGCCCTGGGTACTCTAAATACCCATGTCATAAATCTGGAATCATGATGTACCGAAGCGGTCTCTGCGAAAAGGGAATGTGCATTGTGGGCCCCACATCGGGCTGGGCTGGGCTGGAGGGAGAATTGATGACGAACCCGAGTGGCCTACAAAGTACTTGGTTCATGTACTTGATATTCGATATTCGATATTGGCAGCTCCGAGCTCCGAGCTAAGAGCCTAAGAGCCCAAGACCTTCTTCTTTGCATGGCTAATGGCCGGCTTCGCGGTACAGGCACAACGAGTACCGATGATGACTGCGTAACTGCGTCACTGCGCTCACGTCCACGGTCTATCACCCGCTCGCTCGTTCGTTCGTCCGGCGAATTACCCATTCCCACAGAAGCATAATGCATCCAAATTTCAAACCGGCAGTCCCCGTGCTGATAGGAGATCACTCGCTTCGGACCTTCGGCGTAGGCACTTGGGAGTGACGATCCTTCGTCATGCATGATGAGTCGGTGACCACTGACTACTGACCACCGGCGATGTTTGGTAAATGCATTATTCAATTGGCGACGCGGAGATACTAGTAGGTATGGGTGATAGCGGAGCTCGGAAGGCGGGCCGGCGGGATCTGCACTGCACTGCACTTGCAGTGGTATGTATGCCAGGTATGCCAGGTATGCGAAGTAAGCGCACTTTTGGTTCCCGAGATGTCGGCTCCTGCGCTGCTGCGCTTGCAGGGACAGCATTTGGGGCATTGGTTCGGGAAGGCGGATGTACTGAAGCAGCAATGAATGGTGGTCGGTTAAGGTCAAAGGAACTTGGTCTGACCTGGATTGCCATTGTGGGACTGCTCCTCATGTATGTACGCATTAGGTGTATGGAGTGGGTACGGTAGCTCACAGATCACTCGCCATCGCCAGATGAATCATGACTCTTGAACACTTTTTCCGGAAACCGAAACTTGTGATCAATTAAAGACATTTCGCTTTCAGCCAACGGGAGCAGTAGTCCCCCTATGCCTGCGCGACCAAGCAGCATTGCAGGCTGCAGCCGGCGCCGATCACTCGCCATCATCATCACCAAATACTACTCGCAATCCCCGGATCCGCACCTCAAACCTGCCGCTTTCTCCCTCCCTCAGCCGCCCTTCCACCCAGTCAGCACTTTCACTCTGCTACCCCCCCTCTACCCCACGGCACGGCACACTCACCTAACCAACCTCGCCCACCTCCCGCTCCCGCCCCCACCCTGTCCCCCCTCGCCCCCGGTGACAGCCATATACCTCCCCTCATAGAAATCCAACTCCTCAGCCATCTCCCTCAGCGCCTCTCGGGCGGGCTGGCGGCCTCCTCCACCATGCGCCTCCCCGCCACCACGGCTGTGTCCCGCGTCGAGCACGATCCGCGCCAGCTCCTTTGAGCAGCCCAGCTCGTCCAGTGCCGTCCTTGGTGCTCGCGTGCCTGGCAGCCAGTGTAGGATTGCGCTGGATACGAGGGGGAGGTTGGTTCGGTATACGTGGCTGTAGGTGGGTGGGTCAGCGGGGGGGGGGAGAGGGGGAGGGGGGTTTGTTCGGGGTGGAGGCGAAGGGGGGGAGTACCGTAATGCTATCTGTAGCGCGTGCTGCTCGGCGGTGCGCTGTTCAGGCGCCGGATCGTAGTCGGCGGCGGCGGCGTCGACATCGGTGGTCGGGAGCGCGGTGTAACTGGTCGGGGACTTCATCTTGCTTGTGTGCGTGTTGCGGACGGTAAATAGGCGGCGGAGAGGAGCCCCGCATGTGAGCGTGGCCCATGGGTTATGATGTAAGGGGGAACTTAAGCTCAACTTTCAGCCATTGGCACACTCGGTCAGAGTGACTATCATTAGATAACAAATATGTATGGCGTTGTGTCCGAGTGGTTAAGGAGAGAGACTTGAAATCTCTTGGGTTCGCCCGCGCAGGTTCGAACCCTGTCGACGTCGCTTTACTTTTGCACCTGCTCGGTTGGCTGTTTGGAATCTGAGTCTAGACTCTCTCCGGATGGAGTCTTTTTTAGCACTGCTTGGCGCTGCTCCGATCACGCACAATAATCACGAGCTAAACCCTCTCCATGGGAGGCGAATGAGCGACACAAGGATGACACTCTAGACGTGGGCTCAGGGAAAATCCACATTCACGGGTGAGCGGCGCTCTCCGCACGATGCAAGGGGGGATTGACTTGACAGTGGCGGAGCAACACAAGTGCGCAAAAACTGACCAACACTACGAAACACACGATAACCTCGTTTCACACAGCTCCTGAAGTTTCGGCAGGGGGGACCATGGGCGACTGAGGCCTGGGGAGTTCTCGAACCTCCGGGGACCGGCACACTGGCACAGCCCCAAGGGGAACCCCAGAGGGAACACAGCGGAAATACGTGAAACGGCCCGTGGGGCGTAGGCTGGGCTGGCCCGCTGGGACCGGACTACCCACCGCTCGGCGCAGCGTCGCCGGCACGAAGCGGCATCATATGTGAGCGCCTGTGTTGCCCGTGTTCGATCAGGAGCTGAGACTCGAGAGCTCCAAGTAGTGAGTACTAGTAGTTACGTAATAAATTCCGAAAACGCCCGCCACCCCCCATTCCCAATGCGACAGCCTAGTTACAGCTTACAGGTTCCATATGTACACACACCACGCAAACACCGTCCCGCTCGTCAACAGTTCGTCAGATTCGCCCGCGCATCGTTCGGATGAAAGCTCAGCGTGATCCTGCCATCCCACGTCGAGTCTGCAGCACGCAACGGGTCAGCCGCGGGTCTCACCCGTACACACATGGGTCGGGGGTGAACATACCATAAAGCGCGACCCTTCCCTCGACCGCGATGCCCACACAGTTCCTTAAGCGCTCGACGCCGTCGTCCAGGGCCTGGGTACGAATGATGAGGGGCGGATCAACGCGGTCCGAGTAGTCGTAATGTGAGAGGCGTTCCGCGCGGACACAGAAGCCCTTGCAGCAGCCGCCGTAGTCGCCCGTAACGATCTGCTCTGGCGTGGCGCGCTCGAACGTGCCGAGCGCGGCGTCGAAGCTCTCTTTCGTGATGGGCGGCGTCGAAGGGTCCGCGTCCCGGCTCATGCACACTTCGGTGTGCGTGAAGATTGCGAAGGCGGATGTGTAGCTGGCGGCGGTCAGGAGGAGGAGGTGGTACAGCAGCGTGGTGGGCGTGGCGGGGGACTTCATGGTGTATATATCGGTGCGCGGCGGTGAGGGGTACGCAAGCCCGGTGAGCGGCGGGGCGGACGACGCAGGTTTATATGTCGTCTACTCTACACAGCCATGGAGGATCGGACCGCGCGGGTGGGATGGATGGGTGAGACACCCCCTCCAGGCTCCCCAGGAGGAGGAGGTCTGACCGTCTGAGAACCGATCAGCCGCAGACATGCAGCGCAAGTTGGGGAAACGGAGCTAACTGGTTCCCAGCCCGCCCCCCCTCCTCCCCAGCAGCGTCAAAAAGCTCTTCGGTAAAAAGAAGAAAAGAAGAAAAAAAAAGGGGGCTAAATGGTGATCTCGCCTTGACAAGCAACAGCAGCAGCAAGCGGAAACTCGCCGGATGCGAACGTGATCGTGCGACGAGCGTAGTTACCCACCTACGTCGCACGGCGCCCTTGGCGGGCGTGGCCAAACATTGTTGGGTTTGAACTCCGCACCAAGGCCCAGGGGAAAGCTCTGTCGAACTCGAATGCGTTTGTGGAAAGTCCACAGCGGTTGCAACTCATAACCCCCATTGCCAGAAACGTCCGATTGCATGGCATACATACAGAACTGGAAAAACCCCTGAAGGCCTCGTTGCGTTGCGTTCTCCCGTTCTCCCACTGTCGTCCGCAAATAGACGGAGTCACGAGTTGTCGACGAATAAAAGCGTGCGAGTGATGTCTCATGAATACGCCACACGAGTGGAGCCTAACTACCGCCTGCGTCTAAGAATTGCTTATTTCGACTCGCCTCGACTCTAGAACCTAGATGACGGATTCGGACGCGTCCACTCCGCGGACGCTGGACCGTGCAATTCGGAACTCCTGAGTCCTCGTCTACATAGAGTAGACATAAGGCGTCGAAGGCGTTGAAGGCGTCGGTTTATTGGCTGCGGAGCTTTTTCGCAAACTAAATAAATACCTGTGTAGTGCTCAATGGCGTGCCTTTTCATTCTTCGCGAATATATATCTACAGTTTCCTAACTCCCTATCGCATCAATTTCTAACTCTTGTGTACCCTCGACGCGGTGGGCCTGAGGTGCGGCATTCTGCATCCGGTACCAGCATTGGAAGTGCCTAAGGATCAATGGAAAATTACAAACGTCGTAGAGTTCGACAGCGCAGCGAGCCTTACTATTTCCCGACGGAAACGACACATTCTCTCGAGGAGCGCCAATTCGATGGGTACCTACAATTATCCATCAAAGATCACTCGTCGGTGGCGATTATTGATTGTTGGAGATATACGATGGTAGATAGATAGATTGCTTAGAGAAGAGAAAGGTACTGCATACAAGATGGGGATATGGAGAAGTCTGCGGTAGTGCCAAGGCTGATGGAAGCTAGTCTGGGATAGGTAGGCAGACGCGTGATAACTGATGAATGAACGACTGATGCAGTAATTGGATGGATTTTATCCGGTCACATTTTTACAGTGTTTTCACGTCACAAAAACGATATTGAATAGGTACGATGTAGGTAGCTACTCCAAAGGAAAACCGAAAGATCTTGGAAAAATAATGCTCCGAGAACCAAGCGACTGATGTGCCATGGTTGGCAATAATCGAACCATTAGGCATCATTGCCGACGAACATGGATTTGGGGCGACGACTGTATAGTAGAGCCTACACGATGGCGCGACAACTTGAAGATGCGTGCCAGCCTGCCAGTTGCTGAGATGTATATCGGCCTGCTGGATGCGGGTTTGGGAAACTGGAAGTCTGGAATATGGAGGAGGGGTGATGCGCGATGCGTGATGCGCGATGTCGGGACTGGTGTTTCTACCTAGACTGGCCAGAACGGACAGAAAAAGGAGTGCGTTGGTTCGCCATAGTCTAGGATCTTCGAACAAAGACGAAGTGGGATGAGTAATAAGGTGACCGAGTGAGCAGCTGCACCTCCAGCCACCAGCCATCACCAGCCATCATCACCCATCATCACCCATCATCATCAGCCGGCGATGTTACCTATTGTCAGTGAATAAGACTATTAGAACACTTGACAGAATCTCTAGTCACAGATAGTGATTTCCATATTCACAACCTCATAATAATCATACATCGTGAGCAGTCACTCCAGCCGACGGGTAGGGTATGGTCACGTGTGAGTACGCTAAGAGTACGCTAGCGCCGATTCAATGCTCTTGGAATGTTTCCACCTATATATTCACCGGTTCGCACGAGTCTACTTCCCTCTTCTCTTTCACACAACACACACAACATCGTCTTCATCTTCTTAGCCAATAATGGCCCATCTTCTCACTTACCCACGACATCAATTCGCATTTTCTTCCTCCGGTTGGAGCATGCCATGAGGTGTGTCCTTGAGGGAAAGGGCGTATGGAATTCCGCACGGAATGTGTACATCGACTGCAACGACGCACCGAGAAACGACACACCGATAGCCCTGGACGAGGCTCACACCATCCGGAGCATTGAGAGCGCGAACTGCAAGGCCGTCGGCGCCGTAAAGGCTCATTCACGCTGGGCCCTGACGGGTACGCCTGTGGCCAATGGCCTCATGGATCTGTGGCTTCTGATCTGTCTCCTCCAGACCAAGGACTCATTGGACCATTGCGACACGTTCCGCTCGCTATGTCCGACGCCTCTGCAGCAGAAGAAGAGGCCCCGGTTGACTTAGAAGTCGCAAAACGTGATGAGGGCATACGGTCTTCGCCGCACGAAGAGTTTGGATTTTATCCAGCTCAAGATGCCGACGATGACGGCTCGAAGGTACGAGAATTATCACATCCATCTAGCACGAGAGGTAGTAGGGGCTGGCGGATATGACTGGTGTTCAGCGGAGGATAGCCGCGGCCACAAAGGATGGTGGCGGCCGGCACAAATACACAATTCGCGCCGAGTTCGATAACCAGGCGACAGCGGGTGGTGACGACCCCTACACCCACTGCAACGACTTGTAGAGTGTGAGGGTGCATTGGGAAGTGGTGGAGGACTGGAGATGTTGCAGAGGTGGAAAGCGGAGGAGAACTGGAGATGGTTCGAATGATCTCGGATGATTATAAGCACTTGAGGCGATTCACCGCCGTGGATGACGGATGCCATTACTTTACCATTGCTTGAGGCGATGCACCGCCATTAATGATGAATGCTATTCTATGATGTATGATGTATGAGTATCCATCATAGCTTCGCAGAACCGCGTAGATACCGAACCGCCACAATACCCACACGCCCACATAGGTACATTCATAGTTACAGCCACCCGGCCGCGACACCGACCGTTTCGTTTCGTTTCCTGTTCGTTTCTCTCCCAGGTCCCTCGCCTTCTCTCCCTAGCCTTCCCTCTCTTTCCCTTGTGTCGTCTGTCACCGCCATGAGAGAAGCACATGGAGGATAGATGGAGGGTCTGATAAGATGGGAGCAGTGGAGGTTAGTCGGATCGAGTGACACCGAACACACGCAGCGGAGGAGAGCCACATGTATTAGGTACTTAGATGGCTCTTCGAAGTTGAATACAACCTCACCTTCCTCATCATCTTTCATTTCCGCCGTTTTCCTTCCAAGCCTTCCCTGATTACGCCACCTTGCCAGCACTTCCCATTCACCGCTCCAAGCGTGCACCTGCCACCATTGCACCGCCGCACCGCCGCACCGCCGCGCCCATTATTCCGTATTCCACATTCTGGCGGGGAAACCAATCCTATTATCCCTTGTACTGTATCTACCGTACATAGAGGCATCCACTCATCAATAAAACGGAAGGGGAAGCGGATGTTTGGCGTACCTATCAAGAAGTTTGAGCCCAGGGCTGTAACTAATCCGTGACGAATTCTGCAGGACGCTTACGTACTCATGCGAAATAAATTGATGTTCTCTCTCCCTCCCTCCCTCTCTCTCTCTCTCTCTCTCTCTCTCTATCTCTACTCTACCTACATTCCGGGCATTTAATACACCGGCTCCTCCGGCTCCTCCTTTCTCCTGCCCCTCCCGCCACTCCTCCTCCTCCAGCCCCCATTTTAACCATAATGATCCCGGCCGCCCGACTGGGGGTATGTATACCTGCTGCGCATCTTTAGCGAACTCGGCGGGACATCTTATCCCCGTTTGCTCCATCGTACCTCATATCTCGATAGAAGCAGCGCAGCTACTCCTGGCGCGCGCTCCTCGAGCTCGGCGCGCAGCCTATCGTTCTCGGCGAGGCCGATGCGCTCGACGTCGATCCTTGCTATCGTCGGCGAGCGAGCGACTCGAACATGCGGCGCGCCCAGAGAGTATCGACGCGGCGGCCGGGGACTGAGACTTCTTCTTCTTGGTGGTGCCCGAGGGCTGCGCGAACTGGGCGGCGAGGGGGTGCGGCCGAGCTGGGGGGCTGCGGCGACATGGTTATTGTTGTCGTTGTTCGTGTTGTTGCTGATCGCTTGTATGCCGAAGAGTTGTTGGTGGAGTGTTCAGTGGATGGATGGTGGAAAGGGAAGGGAAGGAAAGAAAAGGGAAGACGGAAGCTGTGGGTTGGTGGGTAAGGTAGTGGAGAAAAAATGAGCTTTGAGCTGAGGTCAGAGTGAATGGCGGCTACTGGCGCGATAGAAGCCTTTCTGAAAAGTCTTGCGAGAGTGGAATACCCCCCGCCTTGCGCTTGCGTGAAGCATCGTCGGATTATTTTCAGCACAAACGCGGTAGTTAGTGGGACAAATAGTGGGAGAAATTGCCGCGCCGCGCAGACCGCTGCACACGTAGACCGCAGTACAACAACAATAACAACAAGAAGAAGGAGTGTGTACTACCTCCCTAGTAGTTCTGGACCAACCAGCAGCTGGAGCGAATCTATGCTATGTACCTTCTTGAGTTCTGCGTAAGCGCGATCCAATGACACGCTCATCACTCCTCACTCGGCCCTATCCGGCGAAGCTGCGATGAATCCTTCTACATCGCTACCATGCGTACTCCAGTCTCTAGATATATAGTGAATATCAAATTACCGTCATTCTAGTTCTGTCGTTGTGTAGACGAGTATCAAGTCTTATCGGTCGAAATAGTCGGCATTATTTTACGAACAGGTCAGTGGGCGATCCCACCAGACAGCTTCTAAATACTACAAATTACGGTTGTGGAATTTAAAAAACAGTCATAACATCATATCCCAGGTTAATTCAAAATCCCAAATATCACCTCCCTCACGGGTGACGACAGGCACTCAACTCTACTGTCCTCCACTTTCCACTTCTCCCACTACACCCGCACCCACAACCCCCCCTCCTCCCGAGCCCCTACACACCAGATCTCTGAACCTGCACATCCCCACTAACAGGATCAAAATCGAGCCTGCAGAATCCATAGCTCTCGCCATTAAACACCAGTTCGAACCTCATCTCGCCAGACAGGACAGTAAGATCCAGCGTGTAACTGTGGGGTATCGGCGTATCGGAGTCAGCGATGAACTACCTAGGGAATTGGCGGTGGAGGGAGGAGAGGGGAACGCGCACCAAGCGACGTAAAACCGCCGGAAGTACCGCCATTTGCGGCTGTATTTGCTCTTTTTCACGTCCGCGAGATCCGCCGCGATGGTGCAGATGGTTTTTACGTCTAGTGGGTGTCGTCAACTCGGTAGCGAGCGGCAGGGGAAGTGGTATGCTACATACCATCCACCACCGTCCCGGGCGGCGGATCCAGCTCACACGCCACCATTGTATCCACCCACGGGCCCTGATACTTCCTGAACGTCCTCGTGAACGCCCTGACCACCCTAGTATCATCAGAGAGCGGGTCTCCACGTCTAATGAACCAAGATATCTGGTTCTTTGCCATTTTCGCGCCCGTGAACGGGTCAAGGTATGCGTCCGTCTCCGAGTGCCGCCCGTCGATGAACGGCGTGCTCATGGGCGTGCCGTAGTTGCGCCGTGAGAGACGCACGACGGATCCGGAGGGCGCCCCCATCGCTACGTCGAGGCCGCGGATTACCGCGCCTTTGACCACTGCCGTCGCCGCGTCCCGCGGTTGTAATGTCTCGATCCCCTGAATGGACGCCCAGGCTTGCAGCCGCTTGTATAGGTACCGGGACTCGCCGAAGCCGCCGACGAGGAGGAGGTACTACGCCGTTTCTGTCAGCGGAAGAAGGTTGGAGGGAGGAGGGGAGGGAAATACGTTGACGCGGAACCGGTTGCCTGCGCAGCTGAGCTCTACCTGGCTGGCGACCAACTGGATGATCTTATTCACCACCGGATCGAAAAGGCCTCTTAGCTCTTGCCTAGGTATTCAGTACAGTATATCAGCCCCCTCCGCCGTCGCTTTCTCCACCATCCCACACCACCTCCCCCTCCGACCAGCCAACCCACCTCGTAATCTCAAACTCGCCATCCCTAATCCTGACACCAGGCTCATCAACGGTATCCAACGTGGGGATCTGCACAAAGAATCGCTCCTTTTCGGGGCGGTCCTCGAACGCACACTTGACCTCTTCGAAATTGCGGACGATCCTGTTGCGCACTTCAGGCCGCAGACGGGTGTAGTGCGCTCCCATGCGGTATGCCAGGAGCTGCTCGAAGTTCCGGTCGATCTGCGTGCTGCCGCAGAAGTCGCCGTCGCCGATGCAGCATTCCGACACCCGAAGCACCGGGTGTAAAGACGTTATGCTGTAGCTTACCAGGTCAACTGTGCCTGGGTGAGGTTAGGTATGCAGGTATATGTAGTACGTCATCCAGGACTCAGATGAGTGTGGTAGCGAAGTAGATGGGAGGACGAACGTACCTCCCCCAGCATCACACACGACAATCCGATCGCCAACCCTGATCGCCGCCGACTCCTGGATCTTGATGGAATATATCGCGGCGGCCTCCGGTTCCGATAGCAGCTGCAACTCGTGCTCGCCCGCGATCCCCGCCTGTTCCGCCGCCAACCTTGTACCTATCACCTGTCACCCCAGCCCTTGCAGCCCCTCGCCAGTAGTTCGCACTCACGATTCTTCGCGGCATCAGTCCAGACCGCGGGCACCGTAACCACAAAGTCGACCTTCGACGCGCGCATCACGTTGGCAGAGTTGATCCTCCACAGGGTCTGGATAGCATGGTGATACAGTGCGGCCAAAAAGTCTCTCGCAACATCGGTAGGCTTCATTCCGGGCGGAATCGGCACTGCGCTGCGCGCCGCCTCGTCGTCGGTCTCGAGTAGTAGCTTGAACCACTTTAGCCGCTGCTGCGACGACGGGATATCGTACCCCCACAGGTACGACGAAGTGCTCCCAGACACGTGGTATGATATCTCGCTCGGCGTGCTGTGGTGTGTTCGTGCGCCTGCCGAAGGCCACGCGGCGATCAGGCTGATGTGCGTGGGTGATGAGGTCGTGGCCCACGCTATCGAAGAGTAGGTGGTTCCTGGAGAAGTTAGTGCTGTGAGTGTGAGGGGCGGACGGGGAGAGGACCGAAGTCGATGCCCACGACTATTCGGGGATGATCCATTGCTGCGGGTGCGACGCAGATCGGGAGTTGGGGGTGGGGCGGCGGGGGGGATGTTGACCGACTCGATGTTGCAAAGGCACTCTACACGATGACTTCGTACGTGAAGAAGAGTTCGCACTTCGCAGAGGCTGGCGTTTCCACCGCAACAACACCTGAAGGCTGACACCGGTCACACAATATTGACAGCTGTAGCCGTCTAGGTATCGTGATTCATCTGCGTTGTGCAGATATCCAGCCGCATACATGTCCGCAGTGCCCAGCACCGGCCGCCGCCGAATCGGCGGGCCGCAGGGCGACAACGCTCTTCGTTACACGGATCTACCTATCCAGCTGACTACGTGGCACAAACCCGCAATTGGCCGAACAGGCCGATCACTCGTTCCGTCCGTTCTTGGCCCGTGTTCGCTTATTTCGCCCTGTTAGCAGTCGCACTCGATCTCTAAGAGACCAAGACCCCCCCCACTGCCGATCTTCAGCCAAGCTTCGGCCAAGCTTCGGCCAATCTTCAGCCATCAGAGAATGAGAGATCCGCAGTGTGTCACCGTCACATAATCCACGATGCGGCGGTGCCTGGGCGTGCATGCGCTTCATGCCGTACAACACGCCACCGCTGTAGGAGCCTAGGTACATAGGAGGCTGCGTTACATAGAGTGCGGTAAAAATGCAATGCCGGTGTCTCGGCGATGAGTCAATACCTAACGACTGGCACTGGCTGCGAGGTTGCGCACGTTTTACGTCGCTGTCAGTGGTCACTGTTAGGTAGTACATAAGTGAGTACATACCTCTCCGTCGCCGCGACCCCTCCGATTCGTCGAGTACCCATCGGTCCCATCCACAGAGTAAGAACATTAATACGGTGAACTAGGCATTTCCCCACGGGCCATAATAGCTATTCCGATCCGGAAGCGGAGGAAGGATCGGCCACCGAGTCGCCCTTCTGGACATTGCGCTACCTTTCCGTCCGAACAAAGAGCACAGTCAGCACCATGCAATGACGGTCATAGAGATGCACTTCCCGCTTCTGGACTCCGAACCAGCAGCGAGTCGCGACAGTTCGACGGTCTGAAGGAATCAAAGATCGCCGGCTACGGTCGACCATCCGGACATCGCGCTTTCGCGTCTCATCTTGATGTCTACAGTCTGCCGAAGGCTCAAAGCTGCTCCTAGCAATGGTGTGGCGGTGCCGGAGCAGAGAGATGCACCGGGGAGCAGGAAGAGAAGTCTGGAACTCGGAAGGAGTTGGATAAGCTGCGGGTGGTGAAGCCAGAGTGGATGGATGCACGGCTTTGCAGAAACATGCCATTGCGCGCGAGGCACTGAGGCAGCGGACTTGAGCGGAGTGCGCGCGCCGCGTGGAGGGATGTACCGGTGGCCGACTGGCGGCGAGGGAACGGACCAGTTACTGGAGATGAGTTCCTGGAGAACGCGGCGCCGCGATTGTAACTGCTTCTCCCCGCGACCCAATCACCGAGGCGAGAAGGCTGGTGGTGGTTCGCGCGCTTACGGGGAAAGGTTTTAGCCATTACGGCATGACATCTCACGGCGGCTGCAAACGAGTATCTACTATTCGGTAAGTCGGCATCGGTCGCCAGAGTCCCAAACTGTGGGAATCCAGAGTAGCGAGGCGGAGTTGAAGAAGGGCATGGCAGAGAAGGGTAGAGGGTGGGTCGGTTTGAAGTTTGAACCATGGCGCGCGTGTGGCGTGTGGCGTTTGGCTGAACAATCCATCGAGGAAGGAGGAAGCCCGAGGGGACTAGATTTCAGGGCAGTAGGGAAGCTCGGGAGTTCAAGGGATTCCCCGTTATATCTTGGATCGACTACCTAGGTATTTTCAACGACTGCAGTATGTGTAGGCGGAGGGATCATCATGTATGCACTGGACAGTGGAAGTTGCTGCGCCACTCACTATTGCAACGGAATCGGGATGTTGGAGTGGCTATCACCCAGACTATATATCCAGTCCGTCTCACCAGATGCCTAATATATCTATGTAGTAGTAGGGGCCCGAGTAGGTAGGTAGGATTTTAGAGGATCGAAGGGAGTCTAGAGCCAATAGTACTATTTACCCAAGTAAGTACACGCGCACTCCGACAGTTCAACCGGCAAAATACCGGTACGCACGTTTCCCGCGAAATAGGTAGGCCATTTATCCAGTCATTTCTTGCCATCTCAATTCTCGAGCTCGCCATAAGTAGACATAAGGATGCACGGGTCACGACCGATTCGGATACACCAGCGAACTTCTACATTACCGTATTCTCGGTGAGCGTGAACTACTAGTAGGCAGGTAGTTATTACAGTAGTGGCACCTGTATGAACTAGGTAGGCATGACGGCTGATTTTACCGGAGCTCGGAACCACTCGATGAGGGTGGCGGGACTGGGATCTACTACCGGTATTCTACATAGAGCCTACATACCTAGCCGCTGCAAGTTTACATCTGCTATAGATACTATAGTACTATAGGTAGTCTATTACCAGTTCTCCTCATTGGAAGCGCAGTCCACTACTACTACTACCTACTATCATGTAGGCAGACTGCAGTAGATACTTCTGGCAAACACGGCCAGCCGGATCGACCGGACCGCTACCGCTACCGCAGGTCCGCAACGCAGAACTGTCACCAAGCACAGTCAGCTCAGCTGCTGTGTTTGTATACTAGTACATGCGCGGCGCAGGTACTCCATATTGTGCATATGTAATTATGTATCTGCCGAACGACGGATGTCAGATAGTTAGACGCCCGCTGAAGCTTGTTTACCGCGAGACGATGATTTGATTCCTACTATTGTTCCTATTATAGTATTACCTATATTACCTAGTAGGAAAGGTGGTTCCTCGAATGGCGCCGTGCTCTCGGCTTCGCCACATCGTATAGAGTATATGTACCATAACTACCAGGTACTATAGTAGTTATCCCTACTAACTCTTGAAGCGTCGAACCGGCGTAGGCAGCAGTCACGTTTCAGGTCATTCATGTCATTCGGCAAGGGCGACGTTTCAATGTTCCATGATGGCCGTTGATAAATCTTGCCAAAACGTCAGCAGGAGGAGGCGTCAGTCAGACTCTTGGGGTCTTGGTTACCGGGGAATCGGAATATCGCCATGTCGTGATTCTTCCCGCAGGTCTCTGGTCGCACTGCCCACGGAATTCCATCGCTCCCAGATATTATTTACAGCTACTATGAGTACCGTAGGCTACCTATGATGCTCTGTATGAGGCTATGAGCTGATCAGCGATCGTTCGATGACTATAACAATTATTATTAGGTTAACCAATTGCTCGGCCAATCACCACCGTCCACACCGACCACGGGTGTTCGGTCCTGTGCAACCCTCGTAACCACCGGTCAACCAGAAGGAAATAAGCCTTCCTAGCGGCCCCCTCCCACCACGTCCCGGTCCCGGCCCCGGTTCGGTCCCGAGAAAACAACCTTACATAGAATGCCGCACAACCTTGGGGGCTCGCCTTCACGTTCTCCTTCTATGTAACTACCAATTTCACCCCGTACTTATGTCACTCTATATTGCATCCCGTCACAGGTAGATGGACCAAATCGACGTCTTCGCGACCACGCAGCTCGCCCTGATTTTCAGCTCGCTATCCAACACCGTATTCGATGCAGCTAGCCAGAATTCAGCAGGCAGTGCTCTCGTTGTTAGTGCCATGCGCACTGCACCGCACCCTCCAAAACCAAAATCGGAGCTGTGTAGCACACGCATATCCTACACCCACCCACACGCATCACCCCGCGCTCCCATCTTCGCACGCGCAGCGCCCACCCCCTTCCAACTGCCCCAGTCTGGCCCTCCCTGCAATTACCCTGCGCGCCCTGCCGGTGAGCCTTGCGGTGCGCTGACGCCTAGACACACAACATGTCTCCTCCTCTGGCCCCATCCCTCGAGACGACTACATCCTGCCTACTATTCTACGTACCACCACCACCATCATCACCATCACCACCACCTCCGAGACTGCAATGCGGCGAATGTTCCTGCCACACTCCTACTCGCACATAAACTGACTGTCGTACGCGCACGATCCGATCCATGACTACGAAATCGCACAGGCGCCGGTGGAGCCTCTTCGGCGGCAGCCCGCCAACACCACCACCAATGCCAGCGCCGGACTCACAATCACCGAACCATAACCAGAACCAGAGCCAACCGTCGACCTCCGCGAGGAAGACACTGACGAAGCGGCCTTTCGACAGCCGAGGGAACTCCCCGCCTGTTGCTGCAGGAGGCCCGTCGGGAACGCGAGACCTGTCCACACTGGCCGAAGAGGAAGAGGACAGGGACAAAGGGAGGTTTTTGGGAATGCGGCTGTGGAGAAGGGGGGATACTAAGGCGGCTTCGGCGGAGAGTGTTGTTCCGCAAGCGGTGGATGGCGCGCATCCGGACGCCGCAAGGGCGATTGCGTCGACGACGATGACGCATGGACATGTCGTACATGGGAATCCGCAGGATACGACCGAGCCCCCGCCGGCGACGGTGGTGACTTACGATGAGGACGCGGGTTGGACACGGACGATGGCGTCGCAACCCCCCGCCTCCGCGCCGCTGCCGCCGACGTCTCTCGCGCCTGAAGCGAGCGCCTACATGGCGTCCATGGCAGACCTCGCTAGGAGATCGTCCTCGACCGCACCGGCTGCCCCGCAGGTACCGTATTCGCAGCAGAATCGACGGAGATGGTCCGAGACTCCGGCTTACTTGGGACCGGCGGTGCCCGTGGAAATAGTTGCGATGCCAGATGTCACACAGTACATACCGCCGCGGCAGCGGAAACTGCAACCACCGTCGCTGGTCCCGCTGGCGGAGGGTCCCGTTCAACCGGGTATGCCGCCGCGCAGACCACCACAGATTCCGCCGGCGGGCACTCCTATGCCATCCCGACCGGTAAGCATCGTAGATGCTCCGGTGGTCTCGACCGTTCCACTTCCGCCCAACTTGGTATCCCAAGCGAGTGAGCCAATAGTTCCGAGGGTTCCGTGGCCAACAGAAGACCCAGCGATACCGGACCCATATCTTATTTCCCGCGCGACCGAGCCAGTGATTCCAACCTACGACCGGCCGCCTTCGACTGGACCCAAACCCTCTCTATCGCCCGCTTTCAACATCGCTCCACCACCCCTCCCCAACAACTCTCTGCCCAACTCGCATGCCCGGCGTCACACATGGGTAAACATACGTCCGGTTCTCGCCGACCTCCACGAGGAGCATGCGCACGATGCATTCAGGGTGGATACACAGTCCCGAAGGCGACAACCTTTCCTCGACGCCCACATGGAAGAGCAGGACCCCCGACATCACGCACCTGGAAACACAACCCCAACGCGCAATTCGCTCGACAGCGGCCGAGGCACCAGTCAAACATCGACACCAAAAAGTGCGAACCGTCGGCACAGCATGACGTTGGACAGCCCCGGCGGATCTCTCGCGCAGCCACAAGACGAGCGGTGGGCGCAGGAACAAGATGAACGGCGCGCGCAGATGGAAGGATTCGGAGAGCTGCCCAAGTCCACAGCTCGGGCTTCCGTTCCGATGCCGGCGTTTGCCGTGGGCCCGCCGGTGGCCGTGTCCAGACCCTGGGAGCCGGAGCTGGGACCACTGACGTTCCACGGAAAGAGGTTGGAAACTACACCACTCGCCCGATCCGCCTCGCAGATTGCACGCCCGGCAGAGCTGCATTCCGATCATATCCCCGCTGTGCGCATAGGGAATGAGGCTGTCCCTTCAGCGCTGATTCCTGGCCGCCACAATAAACGGAGGGAAGCGACCGAGGTGAGGATTGAGGATGTGAGGGCCCCAGAGACCCCGCATCCGCTGAACCGCGAGGATCTGGCTACAGCCGATCTCGAGGACGCGGTACCGTCGGTGAGGGAAAATATCACCCGGAGGCAAACGGAGCCCGTGCCGATATTACCTTCGCAGTCGGAAGTTGGGAGAAGTGTCCGGCCAAGAGCTGTCACTAGCGTCACTATGCCACCTTCCCTCACAGTCATACCACCGTCTCCGCCGGCACCTGTCACTCCTACTTTTGCCCCGGAACTGTATGGGCGGCATTCCGAGGAGCAGAGCAGTCTGGGACAAATGGTTCAAGGAGGTTTAGGGGCATCATCATCTTCGACTGTTCCGCACGAAGAGTCCATGACAGAGACTGCCACCCAGGAATCATCTCCGCAATCCCGCATCGTGAGCAGATCTGGATCTCCTATGGGACCTGCACCGGCCGTACCGGTCTACACTCCGCCGCCTGCACCACCACCACCGTCCCTTCCACCGATAACACCGCCGACTCCAGGCACTCCCTCCACTGCTACCTGGACTAGCGCTTCGAGTTCGGTGGAGGATCTTTTATCACTGGAACCTGCGCCTGTGCTTGTGCCTCCGGAACGAGCTCCGCCCCCACCCCCGATGGTGGATGCGGAACCATCGCCCCCTCTGACACCAACGAAACCGCCGCCCATGGTACTGACGAGGACATCGCCTGTTACGAGTTTCGTCATGGAGCCTCCCGCCGTCGAAACGTTTGCGCCGAAAGTGGTGACCCCATCCGCGCAGACCCCTGCACCTCCGACCGCAGGCCCCCCATCCCCTCCTACCAGGGCGCCCCCGCTCCCCCCAAACAGGGTGCCCCCACCCCCTCCCACTAGGGCACCGCCAGCTCCACCTCCACGTCGCGGTACTCGCAGAAAACTCCTGGCAACACCTGAAGTCACCTCGCCAACCAAGACACCACTGGATGCTACTCAGACCACATACCCGCTGCCTTCTAGGCCTCCCCCACCGCCACCTTTACCACATAAACAATCAAGCACATCACCATCACCATCCGCCACCCCAACCCGAAAACCTTCAGCAGCCCCGTCAACCCCCTCCCCAACCTCCCCACCTGCTCCCTCACCCCCACCGCGCCCACCCGCAATAACCGTCCCACTGCAACTCTACCCAGTCGGAACGTGGCCCTCGGCCCCCCGGCTCCCAGAATCGCCAGCCCTGCCCCTACCCATATCCAATCCCACCAATCTCACCAATCCCGCCAGTCCCACCAGTCCCACCGACCCCACCGCGCCCCCACCGCTCCCGCCAAAACCACTCCCCTACCTCTGCAAGCACTCGGCAGAAGAGCCAACCGCTACAGAGCTCGCTGCTGTCATCGATACGTTCGCGCCCCCGTCGCCGATGTCGTTCGGGGGCTCGAGTGATGGCGGGTATCACTCACGCTCTCGCGGTAACTCTCACTCGCGGTGTAATTCGGGTTCGAGCGGGGATATACCGCCACCGCCGCCGCCGACAGCACAAATGGGGGCCGAGTTACCGGCGGAGACGTTGCAGGTGCTCCCGTTCCGCGGTGCGGCGAATGGAAGCGCGAACGGGAATAGGAACGCGAATGGGAACGGGAATGGGAACTCGCACGGCAATAGCGGCGATCGGTACCACCCCCACCCGCAGCGGAAGACGAGCAGGCGCACGCGGCTGCGGAATGCGCTTGCTGAGGCGAATGCTGGGCAGGATGGGCTCGTGCAGGGTGAGGGGGATGGTACGAATGTGGTCCTGGGGCAGGCGGGACAGGAGCGGGTGGGGCAGGAGCGCCCGGTTAGGAGGGAGATGACTGTTGGACGGAAGGCGGTGGGTGGGAGTGGGAGGGGGGTGTAATACGTGAGGACTGGGGACGCGGGGACTGGGGACTGGGGACTGGGGAATAGGGAATAAGGAATGGGGAATGGTGACTGGGGATGTGGGGATGTTGGGAGTTGTTATCATAGCTTTTTTTTTCACGTACGAGCCTACGGGGGAGCTGAGAGATGGGAGATTGTATTTACTTAGATTTGGGGGTTCTGTTTGGACTCTGTATGTACTTATTTATTTACTGTTTTATAGGTTTATATGAGAGTAATTTGAGTGCGCACCGGGAAAAGTCGTGGGAAAGCACTCGGTACTATAGTTTGGCTTAATCCCGTGGGATCCCGTTGAGCGGTTGAACAGATGAAGTTTGAACACCGACAACTGCAATCGACAGCAGTACACTTCAGATGACTGGGACTGGGAAGCACGAACATGAATACGAGCACACAGCCATTCCTAGTATCAAATCCACCCGTCCGCTCGGCATCAAGAATCAGGAGAGGATGACAGGATGACAGGCCACATGATCGAGCAAGCCACTAACCTGTGACTCAGCCTGGCGGACTCTGGTTCGGGAATGCATCATATGATCGTACTCGACCTTGGACCTCGCGGGGAGCTGGATATATTTGCTGTGACTGCTCGGTTGCTGGTTACTGGTGGACGATATATCATGGGATTATGGCGGGTAAGGGATATATTGGTACGTGTAGAGAACAAGAATAAGAGCCTCGAGAGTCGATAGTGAGGGAGCTGGGGGTAAACCGTAAATGTCCGTACGGTCACGTGATCAAGCGACAAGTGATCTACCAGGTACCCAACATGAAGGTATTTAAGAACATTCCGCCAGAATTCAGATTTGCATGAATAAGAATTAGTCACAGCTGATGCTATGTACCGAAGATAGGGCAGCAGCACGTACGGACACGTGTGTGCGGATTATGGTTTGCTGTTAGCAGCAGCGGCGGCATGCATGCTCATCCTCCACTAGGTATGATACCCATACAGCAGGACAATTGTTCCAACTTCGAACGGATGCCTTGATAATTGGATTCATCCTGATTCCTCGTTCACGGTGGACGTGGCGATAGCGATAGGGTTCGCACACGCAGCACGCAACAAGCAGGGCGCAATTGGATGTGCTGAATGCAGACAGCTAGATTAAACGGTGTGGAAGTTGGCCGCTGATGTGTGTCTGTGCCAGTGCGACGTAGACAGACTACCTACTAGGGCAACAGCGAGAGAACCCCGCCTTACCCTACCCTAGAAGTGAGCCCCACCATTGCTGCTACCACCCCACTGCCTCATCTCACCTTCCTTCCTTCCTTCCTTCCTTCCTTCCCTCAACAACACCACTTCCTCTTGTTTCCTATGTTCAACCCTTGAACCGCACACCTTCTATTCTTCTCTTGTCTGATTTTCAGCCTCACATTGGTAACGATCAACTGTTGCCGGCTCGGATGGCGATGTCAGCCGCTTGCGTGGCCGAAGTAAGTACTCATCTCTATCCATCCTTCGCCCTTCCGCGCTCTCTCCCTCCCTAGACCCCTACACATACACACAATCTCCCTTTCCCCAGCTCGGCGTATTTAGTCCGCTGAGTACAGCGTGGAGATTTGTTCTCCATAGCCCACTGCTGGCAACAGCCTGTTTATGTCGCTGCTCTCGGACTGGATCCTTAGGCTAAGTGGCGCACTGGCGCTATCTTGAAGAACAGCTACCATACCACACAACACGTGTGGCGTGGAGAACTAGCCAGCTTGAAGAATGCGGTGAATAATCTCTGATTTTCTGGCAGGCAGAATACGTGCTTCTCAATTCCAACGGCCTCCGGGCACCAATCGACAGCTCCTTCAGCTACCTCCTCCCACAACAGCTTTCATGCCTTGTGGCTGGTTCGCGCAACAGGGCTACGACTCCGGGCCTCGCTGGTCCAGCTGGAAAATGCACCAACACCCGAGCGGTGGGTATCCAGACGGTTCGGGCGGAAACATCACTAAAATTGACTTGCGAGTAAGAACGGTGGAACCAAGAGCCTCGGGAGTCTGATGCAGCCTGCGGGGGATTTGGTGATTTTTTGGAAGAAGCAGCGAGTTTATTACCCTCGTCTGTCTGTCTGTGATGGCACTAGAAATCTCAAGCATAGATGCTATGTTAGCAGACGGCAGAGGTTGAACGAGTGTTTAGCAGTGCTAAACTCATGGTGACGGACTACTGGTATGAGCTGAAGCCGGGGATCGTTGAGGGTTGAGGCCGGTGAATGTTGGCGGTAGTGCCGTGCTTCCGTCGCGCCACTGTGCACCGGGTTTTCTTGGTAGCTGTGTGTTTTATGTACTGTTTTTGTTCTCTGTTTTCTTCTGTCTTTCTTGAGGCCGTTGGCGGCGTGGGCCTGTTTCCTATCTACCTAAAGTATCTACTCTTTTTTCTGTCCTCGAGGAAGCGGGCTGATACGTGATCAAACTTTTTACCATGTAGGTAGGTACACTGCTATATTCGCTATGGCAGAGGCGAAGACCAGACTGGGATTGGCTATGGATGCGCTCGTGACCGCAGAAGAGGAAAAAGACGATCAAAAGCCAGGCTTTCGATACGTTCTTGGAGGCGTACAGCAAAGGCATGTCGCAACCATTGGACCAGCGGCGGGAATATCTTCACGTATTATGTACATAGACAACACAGGGAATGCGAACAAGATCCAACTTCAAACCCACTAGAAAGAGTAGTTAGGGAGGAGACTTCGATTATGGGGGCGAAGTGTCGCAAGAAAAAAGCGATAGTGACTAAGTGACGACTCCAATGGGACTCTCGGTAACCACCCGGCACTCGCGTATGAGCGATCAACCGTCCGTCCAGTCTGTTTACGAGGATGATCGAGACCCGTTGTTTGTAGGATACCTACGGTGCATCTTTATCATTATCTCCTTGATCCGTCTTCTCATTCTCCTTCACAGACTCATTTCTCCTTGCGGTGCAGAATTAGGACTCGAGTGATGAATTATGACGATGGTGGAGATAAGCCCATGGGCCCTCATAATTCACCTATACATACCGAAACCCAGTCGCTCCAGTCCATCATACATATTTACCGCAAGCCTACTATGCACGCGATAAATGTTCATACACCTGCCGCCTCCACTACGGCGAGCCATTCCCAGGGATGGTTATCACTATCCGAGTCCCTACAGTGAACCATCCCGAGATGCAGTACGCATCGATGCTCGGTTCTTATATAGCAAGGGAAGACGGCGGATTTATCGGCGAGGTCCATATCGACAGACCCCCTCGGGGCGGAGACCATCTCCCGAGCCCGGCTGCTGGGTGGAAATCCTAGACGCGGAACTACTTATCTTCTTCCCCACTGTTTCTGACTCCAATCCTCTTGGCTTTCTCTTGACCGCAGATGCTTCACTCCAGAGATTATTTCCGTGATGAGCCACTCTTCCGCCACCACCACCGGGGAAACACAAACAACCGGTGCGAATTCCGTGTCCGATGCCCAGCCACATTAATATCACTCGATAAGTTTTGGGGTGATAATGGAAACGATCGCGGAATGCACTCGGCCAATATAATGCAGGGACTGGTCACCCCCCGTGTCCCGGATGGCCAGCGGGGATGAGGGCGGATCGAAGGTGGTGCGCTTACAGCCGGAGAGACTCGAGAGCTATCCACGAGCGAGCGGTGAGCGCAAGGAAAGGTGAAGCCGCACTTCTTAAGGAGCGATATGTAGCAATGCCTGGTGCAGTTTCTTGGCGACGACACACCTCTCGAGTCTCCCGGGTTGCTGGGGGCATGGGAATGGACCGGTTGCTGAACCTGGAGACAAAATGGTATCAACTTTCCGAAGCTCTCGGGAAGTAAAAGAGAGAACGAACCTACTGGAAAGTGATTATCGCGATTGGATCTGATAAGAAAGATCGTAGTTATAAGCGCGTATGTAGAGTAGCGTTGCTTGGCGACTGGGGGTTGACGTGGCGATAGAGCAGAGCAAGGAGACAGCTAGGAGATTCTACCCAGTTCACCACCATAACTATCGTCGGTTGCCCTCTTTGCGCGTGCCCATCGTCATCGCCGTAGCCATCGCCGCTTATTGCCGTTCATCCATCGCACGAAAAAAGTTCCCCCGTCCCGCAAGCCAAAGCCATGAAGCAAAAAGGCAAACGTGAACCCGCGCCCTCGGGCGTCCACCACCGCGAGACGACACGCGACGAACGGCTGCGGATCATCGCGCTGCGCGAGAACGCGCACTGGAACTGGTCACAGATCGAGCGGGAGCTCGGGATCGGCCGGCGGACGTGCCAACGGATCTATGAGCGCTGGAAGGTGGACGGCACTCCCTCGAACCGGAAGCGGCCCGGCAGACCGGTCATCTTCGACGACGAGGAGAAGGTTAAGCTCGAGGCTTTCGTTACCCGCGATAAGGGCACGCGACGCGTCAGCTGGGAGGATGTAGTACGAGAGATGGGGTATGCGTGCTCTGCACGTACGGTGCAGAATGCAATGCAGAAGATGGGGTATACAAAGAGTGTGCCGAGGAAGAGATTCCATGTCAGTGCCGAGAATAAGAAGAAGCGGGTGGCGTGGTGTCAAGAGCGTCTGCACTGGACGAGGGAGGAGTGGAAGCGGGTAATCTGGACGGACGAATGCTCCTTCTCGACATCTGGCTTTGGGGCGGGCCAGCCGTGGGTTATTCGTAAAGCGGACGAGGAGTATCATTCCGACTGCATCGATGAGAACACTCCCTCCAGTGGCCGCAATTCCCAGATGATCTGGGGAGCTTTCTGCGGTACTACCAAGTGCGAGCTCGTCGACATCCCCGGCAAAGCGAAGGTCGACTCCCTAACGTATGTACGCACTGTCCTCGAACCCGCACTGGTTCCCTTTTGGCAGCGGTGTTGCGAGGAGTACGGGTGGGCGGTTGTGCAGGAAGACAACGCTCCAGGACACAAAAAGCACGCGATCGAGTATAGGCAGTTGAACGGGATGGAGGCTCTGGACTGGCCAGCGCAGTCGCCAGATCTGAACCCTATGGGGGTGGTGTGGGAAAGGATAGAAACGGAGCTGGGGGAGATTTGGGGACGAGTGTCGGATATTGAGACATTGAAGTTGTGTATACAGACTGCCTGGGAGAAAGTGATTACGGAGGAAGTTCTGTATAGGCTGGTAGAGGGTATGCCGGCTCGATTACAGACTGTTATTGACGCTGGAGGCAACCCGATACCATATTAGGTAGATGGAGACCGACTGGGTTGGGAGAAGGTGATTACGGAGGAGGTTCTGTATAGGCTGGTAGAGTGTATGCCGGCTCGATTGCAGCTGTCGTTGACGCTGGAGGCAACCCGATAACATATTGGGTACTCTGATGGAGACTGACGTGGTGGCGACTACTTTTTTTCCATGATAGCATTCATTCATCATCACTCACTCATGTTATGTGAACGGTTTAGAGTGCCTCACAATAATTACAGCTTAGTGCTTACGCTCGCCTACACATTGAAATAGAGGTGGTCATGCAGATCTACTTTACTCGAACCTCCAGGCTTCATTGACGATGCACTCTGACTGCTTGTCAACACTTGAATGCCCTTCTTTCTTCCTTTGTCGTGGCCTTCCTAGAGTATTCGTCTCTTTCCAACACCTACCTAGGTATTTTCTATGTTTCCTTCCACGACCTCTCTTGAGTCAACATGAGCTGCTAGGAGTTTTTGCGGTGGCAGATAACTATCACTGGATTCATGTCGGACCAAGGTGTCTATTCGCGCTGCCAAGATACATAGAGGCAGGTACAAGAGGAGAAATAGGGAGGGGGGGTTTCGCAGACTTTACGACCAGAAATAGGTCATTCCAAATTTGATCGTCGAATTCCTCTCCTATATGGGTATATACCCCTCTATATACCCCCCACCCCCCCCACGGTGTCTGAAGAACACTTCCGACTCCCGACGTGCGCGGGTGACGGCTACTCGTTGACGGTTGTATGGCACTCGGTACTATTTGTGCGCGAAATATGGACCTATCGAAAGTCATGGATCGGAATCAGAGACATCAGACATCCATCCGCAACGGCACCGGCACCGGCCCGGATCCGTGGTTTCTGTGTATTAGCTACCCACGTGTACAGCAACTACGGTAACTAGTGGTGCCAGGTAATCGGGAGGATATATATATATGTGGGCACTTCGCGAGATGGCCAGTCGCACAAACATATCATAGAAGACGCGGAATATTCGGCGAGTGAGACAGTGTAGGTACTGGCAGTGTAATAGGGAATACTACTATATAGTGACATAACTATAGGTACCTGAAGCTCTGGCTTACCTACCATGTATGTACCTAGGCAATCGAGTAGGTTCTCATAAGTGCCAAAGTAGGTCCTGGAGTAGGTGCTAAAGTATCGTAGGTACTGAAGCCGTATTCTCGGTTGTGAGCAATGCGGGATTCAAACCGGGAATCTCTTCCTTCCAAGTTCCAATCCAAGCCGCCCGGGAGATTGAATGGTGAAACGGAGGGGGGAGGCGGCACAGCCTTCTTGGCAGGAGCCAGCGAGCTAGGTAGCTGGGGCGGAGGGTTTCGGTCAATTTCCTTGAAGGCTGTCACTACATGTCGTCTACTTTCTTTGGATCCTTCAGTCGCTCATCGGGTGGATTGTTGCGGCGAGCTCATCTGTCTGCGGATAGAATTCGGTCGTGGAAGCTGCCTTGATCTTCCCGAGGCGTCTGGAATACGCGATGAAGGAACAAAAATCAAACGTCTGAGAAATCCAAGTCTGGGTGCGACGTCATCAATCGAGTGAGAGTGCGTGGCCCCATTGCCCGTGATCCTCCAAACTAAGGAAGTAGCCCTGTCAACCGACATCCCACTACCCAGACTTTCCGAATCCCCATTCTGCACCCCACGTGCGCACGCTACGGCGTATCTACCCGCCTCTTTCTTTTCTGGTCGCACTCTCGAACAGGCCAAATTGTTCCCTCGTTCCCTCGTGGTCGCACCACGGAATCCGCCGAGAGAAAACGTTCCTGTCGCACGTGGCGTCTGGCCAATCGGAGGGGGCGCTTGGCGCACGCGGAGAAGGCGACATGGGGGTTTGATAGATGGCAGATATCGACCGAGGGGTGATCGGCAGCTCGCTTTAGGCAGCTCAGAATATGCATCGCGATTTGTATGCAGAGTAGGCTGGGCGGGCAAGTTCCAATTGAGCATGTGCGAGACACCGACTAGTTCGAGTAGAGTAGAGAGTACCTACAGACGCATGTAGGACGGCCAATCGGTCGTGGAGGAGGGGCTTCTCTTAAAAGCCTCCACTGTCCGCCCACCGAGCTGTGTTCGTTGTTGCCTTCTCCGTCTTCCTCCTCTACCCGCATCCTTCACTGTACACCTTCGGTCAACATGTTCAATTTCAAGAGCTTGTTCGTCATCGCTTTGGCGGGGTTCACGGCGCTCTCCAGTGCTGAGGACCACGGAAAGGGTAAGGGAAATGGAAAGGGAAATGGAAAGGGTTACGGGAAGGGTCCCAAGAACTTCATCATGGTATGTTCTCTCTTATTGTCCTGAACATTGGTTGATTCATGCTGACTCTTCTCTGTCCAGGTCGTCCCTGATGGATTCGGTATCGCCAGTGAGACTATGGCTCGCGACTACGTCCACTGGACCAACAACGGCACCACCGTGATGCCCATCGACGAGATGGTGATCGGTCTCGTCCGCACCAAGGCCACCGACAGCTATGTCACTGACTCTGCTGCCTCCGCGACCGCCTACTCGTGCGGAATCAAGTCCTACAACGGTGCCATCGGTGTCGACGACGACATCATCCCCTGCGGAACCGTCCTCGAGGCCGCCCACCTCAAGGGAATGAAGACCGGTCTCATCGTGACCTCCCGCATCACCCACGCCGTGAGTGATCCCATTACCATTGAGTGCTGCATGACCCTGACTGTGATGATAGACCCCCGCCACCTACGCCTCCCACGTCTGGGACCGTGACCAGGAGGCCAACATCGCCCTCCAGGAGATCGGCTACGCCCACCCCCTCGGCCGCACCGTCGACGTCATGATGGGCGGAGGCCGGTGCTTCTTCACCCCCAACACCACCGCGGACTCCTGCCGTGACGACGGCATCGACGCGCTGGCGCTCGCCCGCGACCTCGGCTACACCGTCATCACCGACCGCGCCGGCTTCGACTCGAAGCAGAAGCTCCCCTACCTCGGCCTCTTCACCGAGGACCACATGTCGTACGAGGTCGACCGCAACCCCGCGATCGAGCCCTCCCTCAAGGAGATGGCTCTCAAGGGCATCAACGACCTGTACCGTGCCACCAAGGACTCAGACGAGGGTTTCTTCGTCCTTGTCGAGGCCAGCCGCATCGACCACGCCGGCCACGCCAACGACGCCGTCGGCCACCTGCACGACATCCTCGCGTACAACGCGGCCATGCTCGCCATGCGCGAGTGGATCGACGAGCACGAGGAGGACTCGCCCACGATCCTGATCTCGACCGCCGACCACGAGTGCGGCGGACTGACCGTCGGCTCGATCCAACTCGATGGCGCCCCGGACTACTGGTACGCCCCGGAGCACTTCGCGGCTGCGAAGGCCACCCCCGGCCCGCTGTCTAAGCTATGGCAGGCCTACTCTGGTAGCACTCCCAAGTCGTACCTGAAGACGGCCATCTTCGCCGCGCACGGCATCGCCGTCCCCACCGAGGAGGAACTCGTCCAGGGTCTCGCCCTGAAGAACGACACCTCCGCCTTCCAGGAATTCCTGTCCGCATCCATGTCCGCCCGCCTCGGCGTGAGCTGGTCCACCGGCGGCCACACCGCTGCTGACGTCACCCTCTTCGGCTGGGGCAAGGGCTCCGAGAAGTTTTCTGGCTCGCGCGAGAACGCTGAGGTCGGCCTCTTCGTTGCCCAGCAGCTCGGTCTTGACCTCGAGCGAACACAGGCACTGCTGCGCAGGAATGAGACGTGGGAGAAGGAGTGGGTCCGCCCCCCTGTGTCGCTGGAGAAGGTTGCGAGGAGGAGTCTGGGACACCACCATCACTAGATTATTAGATCGAAGGGCAGTGTGTCTGTGTAGGAAGATTGGCGTCTTTATTGTTTATTTGCAAAAGGGCTAGTCTGTATGAGTAGCTTCGTATATAGAGTGTTTGGGTTAGAGCGTAATGTTTAACAGTCGAATTTAATGGAGTCAAAAGCCAACTCAACACCATTGCATTTGTACGAGTGATGTCACGTGAATGACTAGCACAACAGCGGGGCCGGAAGGTCACAATCAAAATTCAGATTCACAGAATCGACCAATCAAATGTATTCCCTGCGGCCGTTGAACACTAAGATTACAAGTAAAAGACTAGCTTCGTAACGGAGATGTACTTGCTAGAAACCATCGCAACCCAACCCCCCCCCCCCCCCCCCCCCCCCCCCCGAAATTCTTTAGAAAACAACAAGATTGTCACACAATCAATCACAATCAATCAGAAACAAACAAACAAACAAACAACCACATCTCCCCCCGGTACCTTTTCAGTTCATTACTTCCCCTCGTTCTCGCTGTTCTCAGTCACCAGCTCCCTCCAGCTGGCACATATCCAGTCCCAGAAGCCCCTCCACTTCTGGCCGCCCCTCTCCGCGCCGACCTCTCTATGCACGACAAGCGCCGTCTTGACCACTCCCCTAACGCCCTCAGCGTGGCGCTCCAGCTCCTGCTTGACCGCATTCTCCTTCGGCTTCTCCATGAGCACCTTGCGGATGGTATCAGCGATGGAGTCGAGTCTCCTCGCCGTCTCTTCCTTAGCCAGAACCGCCAGCTTAGCGAGCATGAGGTTCGCGAGGGCGCGGATATCGTGGTCGTCCGCAATACCGGCGATGACGCGCGAGAAGTAGACGTCCAGTTCGATATTATGGAACGACGTCTCTAGCAGGGCGTACAGGGTTTCGTAGGCAGATTTGCGGACCTCGAGGCCGTCGTCGATGCGGTGGCGGAACGGGCCCATCTGAATTTCGCGGACGAGGTCGGGCTTGATGACGGATTCGGAGTAGACGCGCGGGAGGAGCCGCTCCAAGCCCGGGCCCGCGAGGAGGTGCGCTTTGTTGGTCGCCGCGCTGTTGAGCGTGGTGAGTGCGAGCCGCCGGTTGTCGAGTTCCGAGTCTTGCAGCATTGTGTCGAGGAAGTCGACAACGGTGGGGCGGAGAAGCTCGTCGTATTTCGTGTCCGTGTCCGTGAAGGTATAACGCAGCGCCGAGATCACCAAGCCCCGCACCACCGACTGCGGCGAAGTCATGTGTTTCTGCAGCTCGGGCAGGAACGAGTACGGGTCCAGGATAATAAGCCGACCCACACACTCAGCAGCCACAGCTTTCGCATCATCGTTCGTAACAGCGGTGGAAAGCAGTGTATTCCACATATCGTTGGTGTAAGACTTCAGGCTATCCGCCGACGAATGTGTGATGATCTCCTTGAGCGAATGGACCAGGAGATAACTATCATTTCCATCCTGCAGCCTCTTCATGATGACGGGAACAAACTTGTCGACATTCCCAGCACCAGCGAGACCCAGCGCGACAGCCGCGGCGATAGGAACATTATCCGAATCGTCCCCGAGCTGTCCGAGAAACTTCTCCGGCGGAACGTCAAAGTCCTTGCCCATCCGGAGCCCAATCTCTCCCAGAACTATCAATCCAAGACACTTGCGACCAGAATCGCGCGCAGTCTCGAACTCCTCGACAAAGTCTTTGACACCGACAATGAAGCCGCCCTTGTCACCGCCCCCGCAAACAAGCAGCTGGGCAATGACCTTGCCGACAGCACTCATATCTCCCGTAACACCGACTTTCTTGAGCAGTTCCTCCATGAGCTTGCGCTTGCCCTTCTTATCCTCCTCTCCAATCGTGCGGACGAGGCTGAGCAGATTCTCGAGTACCAGCCCAGAACCCAGAGGAAACTTGACAAGGTTGCAAATACCATTGATGACCTCGAACGAGATTGTGATACCGTTCGGATTGATGATCATGAGCCTCAAGACGGCAATAGCTAGGGCAAGAAGCTGCATATCTCCCACGACCAGCAAAGGCGTGAGCACCGCAACCAACTCGCTCTTGCTGGCCGTGTCCATCTGGTGCAGCAGGGCCGGGTTGGAAGCGATGCTCTCGAGCGCGACCAGACTCGCTGCACGGAGCGACCGATTCGACTTGCGGAGCTGGGCACCCAGCTCGGTGACGACCTTGCGAACCCACTCTTCGCTGATTGATCCATCATCGCCGGCAGACCTAGCGATGTTATCGATAGCACGGGCGGCACTAGCACGGGTAGTCTCGTTCTTCAGGCGTTCGAGCAGGACGTCCAGAGCGTGACGACGGGATTCGGCCGAGAGAGTACCAGCCTTGCCGCTGGTTCTGCCGAGCAAGATGCTCATCGTGACGATGGCTTTCTCGCGAACCTCCAGATCCGTATCCGCATTCTCGACCTTCTTGATTATCACCTGGTACAGCTGCTTAAGGTGTTCGGCGTAGGCGGGGGCTCCAGGCGAAGTCAGTAGTTTGGCGATTGAAGCGACAGTGCCCAAGGCTTCGAAGGAAACCTTATAGGCAGTCTCGTTAACGGCGGCGCAGACAGCCGGAACAGCGGCCGCCAGGTATGGCTCCACGGCTTCGAGAGAGTGGTTATCGAAGATCTTGGAAAAGAGGCGGAGAACCTCAATTCTAACACTGGCACCTGTCGCAGTGGCAGCGCTGCCGCCAGGCGCAGACGCCACAACAACATTACCACCGGAAGCCAGTGCATTACCTCCACCAGCAGCGTCGACGAGAGCATTGATGAAGATGTTCAGCGAGCTCTCAAACTTTCCGTGCAGAACCGAGACAGCCGCTGAAATCAGAACGATGCTTGCCTGTTTAGTCGGAAGCGTAATGGACTTGTTGTTGAGCAGTTTTCCGACAGACTTGGATAGCCGAGGAACCAATTGGAAAAGGCTGTCCCGAACACCGTGCTCATCCACCGACGGCACTTCCAGGGCCATATCGGTATCCATCATCGAAGCGTCCGATCCACGTCTCTTCTTCGGCGGCGGAGCCATCGTGCCCGCAGCACTGCTCAGAGCTGGCCCACAGGTGATCGTGCCATCTGCAACCTCTCCCGTCTTCTTCACCAGCACGATGGCCGTAGCGAGGATCTCGAGTCGAACGTTCTCTTCGCGCTCATGGAATCTGTCGATGAGGAGCGGCGCCACCTTTTTGTACGCCAACCCGCCTCCCTCGCCGGATCCCCGGATCAAGTCGCCGGCCCTAGTCGCGAGAACAGTCGCCAACAGCTTTGCCGCGCACCGCCGGACCTTCCATGATATGTCGTCTTCGTCCGAGAAGTTTCCATCGTCTTCAAAGGTGTCATCATCGTCGCTTCCACCAAACTCTCCATCGTCGTCATCTCCACCGGCAGTACCGCCCATTTCCTCGTCGTCATCGCCCGGATCGGCGTAGTTGGGGTCGTACTTCAGGAAAACAGTGCCGGCGTTGAGAAGGTCGTCGGTGAACTGCTTCATCTCCTCGGTGCAGCAGCTCTGGAAGCTCTCCAGCGCCACCAGCGCCACCTCGCGAACCTCGTCCATCTCCATATCCGGCTCATCTCCCAAATCACGGTTCTCCAGATCCCGACCGTCTACAACCGAAAGGATGAATGGGCACAGTGTCTTCAGATACGGACCGAACCGCTCTGGGATTCCGCGAGCGAGCGAGCCAGTAACCGAGATCAACAGCCGCAGACGGCCCGGATTGACATGCTTGCTCTCGGCGCGGAACGACTCGATGAGGTGGTTGATGAACGATGAGAGCAACTCGTCCGGTGCATAAACGCAGAGTAAACTCAAGGCCGTAACCGCCCTCTTCTTGATGACGCCGCTGGTCCTCTCGCTCTGGACCAAATTCATGACCGCAACTTGCAGTCTCTCCACTTCGGCTCCGGACATGATGGACCCAAAGCAGCGGACAGTCTCGATCAGCAAGTCGACACTGTCCAGCGTAGCACCAGCGGTAGCCTTCCCGCTCTCGCCCCCATCCGGCTTGAGAAGTATCATCAGCTTGGGTATTAGCGTCTTCTGCACGGCAGTGACCGATGTCTGGATTGCCTGTTGTGTGGCCTCCGGCCGAGCCATTGTACTGGGGGCGGCGGCATGTGCTTGGTGCAGTGCAGCGATGGACGCCAAGTTCATTCCCGGCGAGGCATGTGGGCGCGGGAGGTTCGTGATGATGGTTCGCAGCGCGGTCGAAGGGATCGACGGGTCCTGTGAGGTCATTGACAGCGTAGCGAGCCTGTCGATAAGCGGGCCGATCTGGTTTTCTTTGACTTTGAGGACGAGAGGTCCCAAACTGCCCTCTATTAGCTTCATTCAATCCCCGCGATAGGGGTATTATGAGTACCATTTAACCGCAAGATTCTGCACCTCGCCATTCGCATCGTCTAGAGCTTTCACGACCGCATCTATGAGCTTGCTCATGGTTCCGGGGTCTGTCTGGCTGAAGCTCAGGTTCTGCGTGAGCATCGCCAACAGGTCGTTTAGTGACATGAAGCGGAAGTCGCTGTCCGGGTTGGACATCTTATCCAGTAGGCTCTGCAGCGCGTAGGCGGCGGGGGCCGACATCGTGGCAATGCGATGATGGGTTGACAGATTACGGGGATGGGTGATGGGGTGAGTTGAAGCTATCGGTGTAGCAGCAACGATGAGGTACGGGTGTGCTCGTATCTAGGTGTGGACTTCGGATCGTTCGTTGTATCTATTCGTAGGATTGCGGGGTTGCGATTAATAGATTGGATTGGAGATGTGGATCGCAGGAGTAGAGAGGATGAGGGTGTTGTGTATGGAAAGAGCGGGAAGGTATGTAGGGTCAAGGTAAAGGGAGGATGGGCGGGAAGCTTAGAGCCGCACCGTCATGAAATGCGGGGTGGGTAACTCGAAAGGCAAAGCTATCAACTTCCGGAACACAGAGCTGTCTAATTGAGTATCGACAGGACTTGATGGAATTGGCCGAAGTAGATGGAGAGAAAGAAGGCGAGATCAGAGCGGTTGGAGTTGATCTCAAGCTTTGCATCTGCATCAGCTTCCTTGGACACCAAACGCATTGCGGGGCAAAGCGGGTTCTATCACGTGATATTCACACCTATGTGAACATGCTAGCCACAAGTGCTTCGTTCAGTGATGACATAAGTGGCTGAGACGCTTTCACGCCACACCCCATCAATCTTAGCTTGCTGTGACCTCATCTATTCCCGCAGAGTCGACATTTCCTTATCCCCACCCGTCCGCTCCTCCTCTTCTGTTTCGTGTTCTCTTCATCCCATCCTAACCATTGCACTCGTTCATCATCAATTGACCCAACACCACCATCTGCACCACCTTCAATTCCAAAAAATAGTGACACACGATGTTCGCCGCTCGCACGCCAGCACTGCGCGCGCTCACCCGCCGAGCAGCCACTTTCACCACTACCCCAGCCCGCCGTTATGCTTCCTCGCACGGCCATCCCACTGGCACTTCGAGTGACATGCCATGGCTGATCGGTGCCGTCGCCTTCACTCTGCCCGCCGTTTGTCCCCTCTCCTCCCCCATTCCACACCCCTCGGCATCCCGTAGCATAGCCGAAATTTCCCGGACCCGACACTGAAATTCATACTCGCAGAGCTACTACCTTCTCTCCTCCGGCTCGCCGACGCCGCATCACTCCGACCCCAGCAAGAAGATGGACACTGCCTCGACCAGCGCAGGCCCGGGCGTACAAACCCACCCTCCGGAGCATCACGGAAAGCTGGAGCTGCCGAAGAAGAAGGCCGCACCAGTAGAAGAGGAGGAGGAGGACGAAGATGAGGACACTGCGTCCGACAAGCTGCAGTCGGCTAAGGAGACCGCGAAGGATAAGGTTCAGGACGCTACTGGAGCTGTGAAGGAGGCTGCTGGTAAGGCTGGCGAGAAAGCCTCTGAGTATGCTGGGCAGGCGAATGACAAGGCGGAGGATGTCCAGGACAAGGCCCAGGACAAGGCTGAGGGCGCGGCCAAGAAGGCGAAGGAGACGGCAGAGGTGCTCAAAGGTACCGCCACCAAGAAGGTTAAGTCCGTCGAGGAGAGCGCGGAGGAGAAGGCCAATGCCGTTAGGAAGGGCCCATCCGACGAAACGGATGATAACGAGGGAGCGGAGGCGGAGAAGAAGAAGGAGGGGAAGAAAACCTCTATCAACCCCCAGAAGATCGATCCCGGTGACACTGCTCAGAAGGATGCCGGTGGCCCCGGAACCACGAGTGGAAAGCAGCAAGGAATCTCGAATGACGATACTCAACACCCGGTATGCCCAATATTGCTATCCTCCTTCTGTGAGCTTGGAATGCTGACGACGCGTGAATAGATCCTCCACGAGCCCCGTGGTGATGCCATCAGCAAGAAAGGGGAGGGCATCCACGACTCGGCCAAGATCAAGGGCACCGTCGATGTTAACCGTCCCGCCAAATAGATATACCACATTCCGAGCCCCGCGAGATGAATGGACGGATCTACACGTACAGAATGTAAAGGCCATTGAGATAGGAGAGTGTGACGAGAGTTTGCGCTGTGAGCAATTTGTACATCATTTTTCTTTGCAAAAGCAAGGCGTGGAGTGTGATAGACTTTGCTGCAGAACAGCAATTATTCGTAACGAAGAGTTGTGTTGTGCATCCATCTCGTCTTGTGTTTCGTTCCATCATGTAACCACCCCCTGCCTGAGGAACGTACACGGAATGTCCTGAGCCGAGGTGTTGCACAGTAGACTGCGGTAATTATTCCTTGTCTATGTGCAACCCGCCCCTTGAGTAGAATCAGTACTGAGTACCTAGACCAGATCAACGATTAAAGTAATCAAGCTTTTGCGTGGATCGCATGTTCGGATTCGTGACAGAACGGGAGACGAATTCCCTTCCCTTCTTTTTCGTCACAAGTATGTGGGGAAGCGGGAACTCCGGCCTCGCTAAGGTGAGAACATTGTTGGAAAGTCAAAGGAACGTTGCAGATAAACTTGTACGAAGGTTAGGCCAAGCGAACCAAGCATTTCCGAGACTGTGTGAGTGTGAAGGTGAAGTGGAGATGCTGTTGGTGATGGTGTTGGTGCTGATTCTCTACCTACCTAGCTTCTTCTTCCGGTGGAGTTGCGTCGTCATGTCATCCATCCCTCGCATCCCAGGTGCCGTCGCCGAAGATCTTGAATCCCGACATGAGGACAAGAGAGGAGAGCGACAACCCATTCACACCGACTCATCCACGAGATCACGACCACACAGACACCGACACAGCATACCCCTTACAGTCTCCATACCCCCCGTATCACCACAGAGCCACTCTAGGACTCTCTAGCGTACTGCCTTGCTCCAGCCCGCGCCAGATCACGCTCCCCCCCGCAAATTGCCACCCTCTATGCGCCACCAACCCTCTTCATAACCTCCGTCCCTCCCCACCAGGCGCATTCCTTCGATGCCCCATATGCCGCGACAGAACTGGCGCGCTCCGACCACAACCGCGCGGGTCACCGTGCCGGCTTCGTGCACCCCGTACTTCCTCCCGCCAGGCCTCACCATCGCGCTGCAAGAGTCCACCACCGTCCTGGCCTCCCAGATCGCCGTCACCCCCGCCTGCTACACCGCGCGAGCCACACCCACCACCTCCCACGATGGCGGATTCTCAGTGTCGCCGTCCGAACTGCGCGACCCCTTCTATGCCAGCACCATCCCGATGGCATACTCCATCGCCGCCACGTCCACGCTCGCATACGTCCTACTCCTGCTGCTCTTTCTCCCGAACCCGCCGCACGAGCGCCCTTGGCTCCAGAAAGTCGCCACCCTCGCCGTTTGCATCTGCCTGACCATCGCCTTCGCTGAGACCACCGATGTCCTGCGGCACGAATACAGCCTCGTAGGATCGTCCGTCTACAGTCTCACCAACGAAGCACGTGAAGTACGTTCCCGCGTCGTCGCCGGCATACATCTCAAGATCGGCCGGATAATCAGCGACCTCTTCCTATGGCTTGCGCAGGTCCAAACGCTGATCCGCCTCTTCCCTCGGCAACGCGAGAAAGTCGTCATCAAATGGGCGGGCTTCGCATTGATCGTCCTGGACACGCTGTTCTCCGTCCTCCAGGCTTTCGTCTCTCCCATGGCCTCGACCGACTCCTTCCTCGACGCAATCCCGGCACTCTCGTACCTATTCCAGATCTGCTGCAGCACCATGTACGCCGGCTGCGTGATCTACTACTCCATCGCCAAGCGGAGGTACTCGTATTTCTACCCGCACCGCCCCTTTTCCGCGCCATCCCCGGGAACGAAAAAGTACGGTGGCCGCAGCATCTTCCTCGTCGCCATTCTCTCCATCGCCTCCATCCTGACCCCTCTCGTCTTCTTCATCGTCGACATCGCACAGAAGGACCTGGCCGGATGGGGTGACTACATACGATGGGTGGGTGCAGCGGCCTCCAGTGTTGTCGTATGGGAGTGGGTAGACCGCATCGAAGGCCTTGAGCGCGAAG
Source organism: Tricharina praecox (assembly GCF_024521635.1). Taxonomy (NCBI): domain Eukaryota; kingdom Fungi; phylum Ascomycota; class Pezizomycetes; order Pezizales; family Pyronemataceae; genus Tricharina; species Tricharina praecox. The sequence goes on along the minus strand of NW_026250445.1, from coordinate 27,168 downwards.
AGAAAAAGGGCGGCATTCTCGGCCGCGAAGTCTACGACGAGGACGAAGACCTCCGCTTCGTCGGCGGTCGCGGCGACGACGACATCCCGCCGCTGCCGCCCCCACGCCGCCGTCACTCGCGCGCACCCCCCACCACCACCACCACCACCACCACCACCGCCACCAGCGAAAGCACCAGGTACGAGGTAAACGTCGGCCAACTGACCTCAACGGAGAGCCACTCAGACCCCTCGGAGAAATCCGGTACAGCCAACCCGTCATCCTCGACCTCGCACCCGCCCTCCTCTCCCTCCCTCGACCCCGCCGCTTCCCTTCACCGTGCGCCTCCGGCGCCCTCACCATCTCCAACTCCGAACAGGAATTGGCGCCTACCCCGCAGAGACGTGCTTTCTAGAGCGGTGGAGCGCACCACCGCCCGCTTACGGGCCACCACGCCCCCACCCCCGCCCCCGCCCCCGCCGCCAGCGCTGCCGGTAACTATTATTCCGCCGCCGAGACGGCGGAGGACGCAGGGCGGGTATATGGGACAGGTGGAGGAAGGCGGGTGGAGGGAGGGGCCGTGGACGCCGGGGACCGAAACTGCCCCGCCTCCCGCTCCTGCTCCTGCTCCTGCACAAGTACCGCAAGTGGTACCGCAGGCACTGCCTGGCTTGCCGATGGTGGTAGTACCGGCGCCACCGAGAAGGTCGAGAGCGGGGGATGGCGCGGGTGCGGGCGGGTAGTCGAGTAGGCTACCTACCTGCGTTCGATTAGCTGGTTGGTTGGCTGGGCTGGAGCATTTTTGGGGCGTACCTTTCTTTTCATTTCTTTTCTTTATTTTCTTTATTTTCTTCATTCGGTTCATCATTTCGGTACTACCTACCTACTATTTATTGGCTTGTATGTCTCATGTCTATTTAGAATTCTCTTTCTTTTGTTGCTTTTGTTGCTTTCGTTTCTTTCGTTTCTTTCGTGTCGGAATACCTATCATCGCATCTTTTTTTTGGTTTTTGGTTTTTGTCTTGTGTTTTTTTTGGGTGCATTGAGGCGGGCGGGGTTGGAGTGGTTTTCATTTGTGTAAGTAGGTCTGGGGATCGGTGGATGGGAAGAAAAGAGAAGATGGTAACTACGGGGATAGGGATGTTGATGTTGGTGTTGTGTTTAGGGGATGTTGTGAGAAACTGTGTATATCCGGACGATGTGATACGAGCATTGAGAGATGGGATGGTTCGGTGGAGAGTATAGGTAGGTAGTAGGTGTATGTGGGAGAGGCGAAGGTCAATGGCGAGGCAAGGGTCGCAAATAGGACAGGCGTGAATAAATGGCGAAGAGCCAATGAGACTCAAGAGTCAATAACTGCTGGAATGTTGTGGCAAGTGGTCATCCTTGGTGCGCTCATATATCGTCGGGTCAGGCCACGGCGGGGGGAGGGAAAGCCACATCGGGACGCTGGATGAAAAGTCGGGTTGGACAGTGGCGTGGAAACGGGGAAGTGAACGGGTAGATATTGCCATGTAAATACCTAGGTCGCATGCAATTATTGATTAAACAAAAAACAAAAACTCCACTGGACCCCAAATGAAACCCAGGAACCATTCAAACTATCGCTTCCTCTCGACACCGTCCCTGCATATCTAAGATAACCGATCCGCGGGAAGCAGCCCGGTCTGAAGCCACTTCCTCACAATCATTTCCGGTAGCATTATCCTCCTGGCGGCTGTTCTCCTGGCCGCAATCATCCCGATAACCCTCTCCCGCATTTGCAGACGAATTCATCTTTCCCCCAACTGCTTCGTTTATGTCCGCGGATTCGGCCCCTTGAACTCCCTCTCGACATTCTGCTCCACCACTTTCCAATGGTGTACCCTCATCCTGTATGACCATCGGGGGTTCAACAGGAAGGTCGGAAATTTCCTCCATCCAGTCGGCGAGTCGTAGCTTTCTTTCCGCTGTAACTGACCTCTCATAATTCGGCTTGGTACCCGCCGTCACGGACGTATCTGCATTCAAAACGTTTGGTACGTATTTGAATGGCTTTGCTCCAAAGTTTGCTGTGACGCGGCCTGACAGAGACAAGCCGACTATCGGAAACAACTGGCCGGCGATCCCGGTAAATGCGACACCTATGTTTCCAGTATCAGTACAGAGCAGACCAAGGAAATACTATCAGCGAACTTACCCAAATGCACGCCGTTCTTTGTGAAGAAAATATTTCCCTGTTTATCCACCCCACAGCCGACTGTATCCCCAATCCCATACAGCTCACTATAGAAATCCCCATAACCAGCGCCAGTAAACTTCTGTCCATCATCGCCGTGATACCCCCAGGTGCGGGAGTCCCAGCCAGGCATTTGGGCGAAGTTCACATTAGGTTTGTCACACAGACCTAAACCAACGATTCTGTCTCCGTCAGCCTCGGTCGTTCGTTCTGCCTATGGAGAGATGTACATACGAGTCATCTGTAGCGACCACGCGAACTTCGAAGTAAGTTGAGGCATTGAAAACCTTATCGTCTCCTTGAGACCAGTCGTCCGTAGAATGCTGAGGCCGTGGGGGAGGAAATGGATGATTGGCTACGCCTAAAGCCCGGATATAGATACTGGTTTTGTAGGTCCCTTGCGAGGGAAAAATGGCATCGAGCCCATTGTTTTCCAATTCGATTTTTTTACTCTTAAACCGCGTGCTCCAAGCAGTCGGTCGACGTATCGTTATGGGTATATGATCAATGCTCCTGGTGATCGGTAAAGGTATAGTCGAAGATTGAATGGTGAGATCCACCGTGTGGCTAACATTGGAGTGAGCCTCGAGAAGCTCTACCATCCTCTCTCGTGATTGTGCAAGGTGCTCGATGGTCCAGCCGTGTTTGTCGGTGGAGGAAGGATCGGCTCCGGATCGTAACAAAAGGTCCACAATTCCCACATGGGAGCCGTAGTAGTCTTCAACTATCGCTACAGCGAGCGGTATTCTCCCAGTTATGTCGGCGATATCTAGTCGGGCGCCACGGTCAATTAACTTTTTCGCAGAGTCTTCAGCACCGATCTCGCAAGCGATGTGTAGCGCAGTAATTCCATCGTTGTTTTGCGCGTTTATATCTGCTCCGTTTTTGAGAAGTAATTCAACAGCCTCCCCAGAGAGGTTCTCAGCTGCTAGATGTAGTGCTGTATTCTGCTGGCTATCCCGGGCATGCACATCGGCCCTGTTTGAGAGTAGGAGCTTGACGATTTCGATGTTTCCCATTCCGACGGCACAATGAAGCGCCGTGCATCCTTCAGTGTCTCGTGGTTCGGTGTTCGCACGATGAGCGAGCAAGCTTTTGACCAAAGCAACATCATTTACCGCGTACTTAATGGCAGAGAGTAATGGAGTATTCCCGATGCCGTTTACGATCTCGGGCGAGGCGCGATGCTTATGCTTGAGGAGTATATCGACAAGTTGTTCGTTTCCTCGTAAGACAGTTAGGTTCAACGCTGTCTGTCCAGCTTTGTTTTGAGCATCGATAGTGGTTCTTGTTACTTTGTCGAGTAACAGTCGTGTAACCGAAACGTGATCATTTTCGCAAGCAATGTGGATTGCCGTTTCCGAATCGTTGTCGATGGCATCCGGGTCGGAGCCTTGATCGAGTAAGAGCGAAATGATATCTTTATGGCCATTTAGTGCTGCAAGATGAATTGCAGTTCGCCCTCCGTTATCCTTCTGGTTCACGTCTACCCTGGCACCTTCCTTTGCTACCCCACCCCCCTGTTCTACCACACCCCTCAGTAACATGATTGAAACCTCTTTACGCCCATTCATCGCCGCGAGATGGAGTGCTGTCCGACCAATATCATTCTTGGCTTGGATGTCGACACCCAAAGTCAACAGTAACTGGACTGACTCTGGCCCGCTCAGGACTGCGGAATGAAGTAGCGTCTGTCCTTCCTCGTTTTTGCTCTGGATATCGAAGCGATCAGCGTCCAGCAACACTCGCGCAGCCTTCTCATGTCCTTTCAATAGAGCGATGTATAATGCCGAGTTCCCCGCGTTGTCTTTCGCTTGCGTGTTGACCTTTTTCCCGAGCAATAGTTTAAGTGTGGAGTCTCTGCCATAAAATGCTGCGATGTGGAGCGGAGTCCGCCCGGACTTGTCGGTGGCTTCCTTATACACGTTGCAAATGCCCTTGGTCGTTTCCACATGCTTCCCATCAGTATCGTCGATATTGTGCTTAATCTCGTCAGCACCCCGGGTTGTTTCCCCGTCCTTCTTACTGGAACCCTCAGTCTCTTTCTTATCGGTACTCTCACACCCTTGAGCTTCGCTGTCGATATCAAGCAGTAGCTCAACGAGCGCATCGTGACCCCTCGAGACCGCCAGATGGAGTGCCATCATGCCTTCGCAGTCCTTGGCCTTGATGTCGGCATTCTTCTCCGACAGAAATTCCACAGCCTTCCTGTGGCCGTTCAATGCGGCCAGCATGATTGGGGTCCTTTGGCTCTGGTCCTTCGCCTCCAAGTCAGAGCCATCCAACAACAACTTTATACACGCGTGGTCTCCAGTGGTAGCCGCAAGATGGAGAGGTGTCATTTGCTGAAAATCCAGGATGGCCCGCGAAGCGCGAGCCCGCATCAGCAAATCCACGGCGAGGTTATTCTTCGCCAGAGCTGCCCAATGCAGTGGTGTTCGGTTGGTGGCATCTTGAACATCAACCCGTGCCTTTTGCCGCAGTAACGCCTCGACGAACTCGTGTCCATGTTTGGCAGCCCAATGTAGTGGAAATGTCCCGTCTCGTGCGCGAGCCTCGACTTGTGCGCTCTTCACGAGCGACATTCCGGGGGCGGCCTTTCCTTTCCGAGCCGCGTAGTGTAAGGCAGTCCAACCTGATATATCTTGGAGGTCCGTATCAGCGCCCTGCTGTATCAGAGCACTAAAAAAGCCGGTTAGCAAGCGTAATACACCCCAGTGAATAATCTTCGGTAGTCATACTCTACGCAGTTATTATTCCGACATATTGCATAATGCAATGGTGACCACCCCAGGATATCCTGCTCATTCCAGTCTCTGATGCCTTCCTCCGGCTTCCATTGTTTTCCGGAATAGATCTTTTCGTGCAACTCCGAAAACCCAACGGAGGAAGCCATCGGCGTCTCTTTCACTCCGGCGTCCGCCGTATAGGCGAGAAGCTTTTGATATTCTTCCCCTCGGTCCTGGTGTTTGTATATCAAACGTAATGATGCTTGGACTGGTTCGCACACGAGTTCTTTTAGACCTTTTCTCACGTTCACCGCTTGAAGTTCCAACTTCGTCCAGTCCGGGTGGTCTTTAGAGTAGAGTTGCTGAGTATTGACTATCCTCCTCAAGTACTCCACGACGGCGACCGCTGCCTTTAGGGCGAAGGGACACTCGGAAGGCGAGCCGAAATGGTGTGCTACGTGAAGCAATTCCAGATAGATGTCCGTGGACTTCTCCCAATTCAGGACATCCTCGAACTGTTCCAGATTCCGAAGCACCAAGTCGACGGCAGCACCAACTGGAAGCTTGTGCTGCCAGCTCAGCGGGGGAATGATGCAGAGATATGATTCCTCGAGGCTTCTCGTGAGACCAGCGTTTTGTACACCCAGCGCGATCTTGGCAATCACCGTATTCTGAAGTCGGAAATGCCGCCAGGCGGAGGGACGGTTGTGAGCCGTTTCTTGAGAAGCGGCCGACTTCCCGCCGATTCGATCCAATTTCGTCGCGGCCGCCATCATGAAGGCAGTGAAGATGTGCTGCGCGAACAGTAACTCTTTTGGTGTAGTTGTCACTACACCCAGTGAAATCGCTTTGGTATCTCGGGAGGCCTGGTCGAGACCGTTGGAACCGGTGGTCTCCGGACCGGTACCGGAAATCAGTGGGTCCATATCGGCCGGCTTATCGGAGCCAGGAGTCGACCCCGGGTCGTCTAAAGACAAGGTGCGGCATTCGAAGCTGATGAGTTTGAGTCCGTTGCTGCAACCACCTGTGCTCGCGCCGTCATCAAGATTGAAGTTTCCTGGGCAATGGAGGCCGGTGATCCTATGCCTATCTATACGGTAGATGTTGGGTTCTGCATCAGGAGTAGTCGTCTGTTCAGATGATCTCATACTCACTTCCAGAAGTCCGGCAGCGCCACCTGGTACCCACCACCTCAGGTCCCTGCGAAGAAGGAGGGTGTCAGGACCCAGAAATAACATGCTTTGTTTTCGTGGTTTGTGTCGAAGCCAGTTTGTGTCAGGCTTGCCGCTGTCCGACTCGATCTTCGGCGCTGCCTCCTCCGAACCATGGGCATGACGCAGCCAGAGCGATAATAGCGCCTCAATCCGATCGACGTTTGCCAGCCAGAACTTCTTGCCATCCTTATGGACCACTTCTGCTCGAAGGAAGATTTGCTGGTCCTCTGAAGACTTTGATGTAAGGTTGCTTGTGCACGATGTACCACCACTTCCCAGGGCTTCCATGCTACAACCACACCCAATCCGAACATCCAAGGGCCAACTGAACTCTTTTAATAATGTGATTTTCGGTGGAAAAAGCGTGTTCATGACCACTTCGATCGCATTAGCTGCGGCGACTGCGGCGTCGGATGCGGGACCTGTCCACTGGCTAAGTTGACCGACGCGTTGGCGAACATCCACCAGGTCCTGGGCGCTCAGGAGCGCTTCCTGGGGAGTTTTCTGCACTGGATCCGCAGGTCGTTGCCCGACCGACCGGTGAAGCCAGTCAAACAAGCGTTCAAGGATACGATATTGGCCTTGGACTGATGGCGTAGCCGTTCCGTCGGAGTTTTCCTGTACTGTATGCGCATCGGACTTTCGTACAGACGGTTTCCGACCCAGTCGGTTACGTACAGTAAGCGAGGACTGTGGGTTACTGACTTGCTGGCGAGAGGTTGGTCTCGATGTATCAGGGATATCGGGTGCTGGGAAGGAGCACCGTGCTCCTCCTGTTGTATCGGTGGGTACCGACTCTTTACCGGGATCGTTTGTTTTATCAGTAGGTATTCCACCGGTGATGACCCTAAACGTGCGCCATGAATGTTCATCCTCATGAGACTGCATGGCTCGAGTGTTGCTGCGTTTGCTGAAGTGTGACCCGAAGTCGTTCTTGTGTTTCGCTAATTCGGTAGCGAGCCACTCCAACTCGAATTCATTTGCTAACTTTACCGAAGACGGTCGTTTTGCCATTCCGCGACGGAGGAGCGCCCTCACAATTGTCATGAGAATTGTTGCTCCCAATTGTGCTGTTGAAGCCGACCTGCAACTTCAATTAGTCCATCAACTTTTCAAGGTCAAGGCTTTAATCACCAGTGCATGCCCCGCAGACCAATGAATTGGAATATAAACCCCACGACCGAGGTGACTGTTCCCAAGACGGTAAACCCACGCATGAGAGGTGAGGCGTGGGAGTCCGAGTCCTTGTGAGATGGCTGACGGCTGGATGTCCTGACCGTATCGACAGGGCCGTCCGCAATTATCGCATAGGAATCAAACGTTTGGTCGTTGATTACACGGCCTCTTTGTATCCTATTTCGGTCAGTCCTAGCTCACGGTGAAGACGCCCAAGTTATCCGCTCTCACCAGAATATAAAAAGCCTCGCATCCACCATTTCCGAGCGTTTCTCGTATGTATCTTCGTGGGTACTCCGTTCTACGACCGACGCCGCTATAAACATTCCGGTTACAAGTAACAAGGTTCCGATGGAAGTCAGCGCTATTACAATTGGATCAGCATTTCCGCATCACGATTAATCGGAAGTCTGTTTTGTGACTGACGGTACGAGTATTTTTGAACTGTGAGACCAGTCTTGTTGAACTGCAAGTGGGGTGTATAGGCCGCATAGGTGGCCACAACGATCACAGCAGCCTGGCTCAAGACTCCGACCGCGGCAGCCAAGTAGAGCTCCCAGGGCTTCTTCAGGACACTGAGATTCATCGAGATATTCGGAGCATCGTACTTCGACTGTACGTGCATGACATTTTTATCGCCGGCCTCGCCGCCGTCGCCATCATGCGTTCGGGAGAATCGCCCCCGTTGTTCTCTCCAATATTTGACTAGGTACTTGTTCAGCTGATCAATCACCCACTTGCGCCATTGCTCCCACTTCGACGGTTCTTTCGACTTGTTGAAGATGAGCCCAAGGTCTTCGGCTTCCTTGAGGGTGAAAACATGAAACTTCTGCTTGATCTCCGACAGCTCGACATCTCGCACCGTCTCGAAAGTACCACTGTTCACAGTGCCCGATTCCGCAGCCGACGGGCAGCCTGAGTAACAGCTCCGGGTCGACGTACTACCCTCAGCTGACCTCCGCTTTTTGATCTTCTCGAGAAGGTTGTCGGGAACATTCTCGAAATAGAGAAGTTGCTGGATTTGAGGTGATCCCATCACACGAACGATTGCATCACCATTCCAGATCTCGCACACTAAATGCATCAGCCCGAAGCTCCCGGCTCTCACATCGGTTTTTAGTTTCGACCGACCGACCTTCATGAGATGTCGATGACATCAGCTCAACCTCCGCGGCTGCACGGGTCTCCCTCGCTCGACCAATAATTCCACGCAGCCACGATGGCCCGCCGACCCTGATAGCCCCTACGAGAGTCAACCGTGAAGTTTGAACGAGGGCATTGCGCTGGAAACGCGGTGAAGCATACCGACAATGGCGGTGATAACGCCCAAGGGAGCCATTGAGAAGATCAAACTGTCGACCCAGCTAGTGGAGACGCTCATGAACTGCTGGGCGAACCGCTCACCAAAGCTGCGATTTCGTCAGAAGCGGAACATCGAATGCGAGGATGTGAGGGATATCACAGTGCGAGTAGTCTAGGCGAGGACGTCAGCGTGATAAGAAATGATAGGGCAATACGCTGTCCTTACGGCGAGAGATCCGAGACCAAGTTATTATTAAACTCAGCTCCAGCTTGATATTTTTCTTCATCACTGCCGCCGGGCGGCGCGGTCAAAGTAGCAGGTACTACCTGTTCTGGGGCCGCAGCGCCGGCCAGAACCACAACCAGAACCATCGCCAAAATCAATTTCATCAGCGCCATTACAGTGCACAGTCCGGAGATCGTCGAATGCTGTAGTACGGGGTTGTAGTTGTTGAGAGTAAACTCGACTCGGAGGATTCCAGTCAAGAGCAAAGCGAGAGACACCAAGCACCCGGCATGTGGTGTGGGAAACCCCAGGAAACCCCAGGCTGCGCTGATTGTAGGTGTGTAAGCAACATGGATAGATGCCTAGAAGCACACACGGCCAAAACTGAAGGTGACAGCAGAAAAAGAAAAAGAAATCATAGGCTTGCCCGCGACATTCACCAATAAGCCCCCTTTGAATGCGCGCCATCCTTCTGGAACTCCGATCTGCGCTCTGGAGCCTATGCCGAATCTCTGCGCACTCAAGAATCGGCCGATTCAACACCTCTGAGACACAGTTGTCAGTACTCGAAGTACTCCGCTATAGAGCAGTACCGTATTGGAATCCAGAATCCCGTTTGTTGAGATCCGCACAGTCGAGCGTGCCCTTGAGCGGCTCGAATTAGCTGCCGCAATTGGACTGAAACAGACACACGATATTCCCCTAGGGATTATGATTCGCCAGCAATGTGGGCTGCTTATCTTTCATGGCCCCCGGTGCGACCGATGGCGTGCAGGAAGTGACGCCTTTTTAAGGGCTCTTCGCCAATGCCTCTCCAGGCGAACAGGCGTGGCGAGGAAGGGAGCACACACAGAGGAGAGTGTGGGGATGGGGGGTTGGCCGCCTATTTGATAGATGACGATCAAGAAAGAAGAAGTAGAAGAAGAAGAAGAAGGCCCCGCCTTGCCTGTCAACGTTGATACCTACTATACTAGGTATAGTACAAACCACATTCGTTTCTTCCCGCCGGCAACTTGTGGTTGTAGAGAAGAGACTGGTGTTTTGGAAGGAATGTCGCTTGGATGGTCAAGATCGAAGAAATCATATCAGTCACTCGGTTCGGCAGGGTATATTGTGTATGTTACTAAGCAGGAATGAATGTCGCGCCCTCCGCGAGTCCGCAATTTGGTGTGCCCGACCATAGTGCTTCCAAAAGCTGGCGAGACAAACGCGGGTTATCAGTACATCGCGGGTAAATTTGGGAGCACGGAGCGGCAGTGAGGCTGGCTGCTAAAGTAGGCGACGCACTGCAGAGTACCTACCGCCAGATACGCCGAGAGGAATTCGATGGTATGTACGAGATCCTATGTTGAACGAAACGACTTGATCCGTGGGCATATCACAGTCCATGTGGTTTACTGGTCTCCATCATGCACATACGTTTCACAAATTGCCCTCTCCCGTCCCGCCCCCATCATCTTCAGGTTCTTGAGGCTAAGTCGAGACCCGGCCGGCTGGTGACTCCAGAACATGGGGTATCCCAATGGGGCCACAATACTCCGTAGCGGTAGTTGACGACTAGAAACTGAAGCCGCCATGGATCGAGTGTGCAGACCGCAGTCAATTAAAAAGCCGGTAACATCGTTTCGCACAGCGGCCAGAGCAATAATATTTGGCCAATAATCATGCATTCCTCACATGCATGGCCAGGAAGAAAGACCTTTCAGCGGAAGAAGACTCCGATGTATGTCTAGACTCCCTATGACCTTACCTAGCCCTTACAAGCCACGTAGTTATGTACAAGCCACAGATACCAATGCGCGGAACACTCCTGAACTGCTAGTACTATTAGCTACTATTCCAGGTAGCAATCCAACAACCGTGCGAACAGCGCCATAATCACCAGCCAAAAAGCTACCCGCCATAGATACACATAACTGTTGGATTAGCTGGTTATTTAGAGGGAAAGTAAATACATAGCACTAGCAAGCCAGGCCCGAGACCTTTTCGGGGCACCGCGCTGCCGGGTACCAGGCTGCCGGACACCAGACTGCCTAGGTATTCAAACACACCTGATATGGTACTTTATTGAAAGTAGAGGCGGACACATAAAGTATTAGATAGAGGACGGTGCCGACGGCATGAAGACGGTGGGAAAGAATCATCTACACCCAGCCACAGTATCCCGTGATCTTGCCGTATGTACAAGTTTAGTCTAGTGGTCATCATTCATACCCACGCGTGCCGAGAAACCCACGAGTATAAGCCCTTACCCGCTGAAGGTTAAGCATGTAATAGCGTAAAAAATAGGCGAAACCTCTCCTGACGAGCACCTTTGCATGCTCTAGTGAAAGCTTGTACCTTGCATGAATCCGGAGATCTATGTATGGACCAGCCCCTATGTTTCCCCAGGGCTTAAATACACAGGATCCACTGCCATTTGAACGACATCCCCGATCACGTTCTTTCACCGACACTCGCTCACACCATGGCTCGCCTGCAACTCCTCTCTCTCTTCGCCATCCTGGTCGCCGTCGTCGCCGTCAGCGCGAGCCCCTGCAAACCCAACTATCACCCGAAACCGTCGGATCTACCCGCCTGCTGCCCAGAGGGCAAGCCTCCCTCCCTCCCATAACTACGACCATGCGAATAGCGAGCGAACACTGAGACTAATTATCGACCGCAGTTCTGGCGCCGCTATGCGAAAAGTACAATATAAAACTCTGCCCGCGACCCGAGCCCGAGCCCGAGATTCCCACGCCAACTCCCACGCTCACGCCCACCCCGGAGCTGGAGACGCCCACGCCTACCCCGAAGCCGGAGACTCTCACGCCCACGCCTACCCCCGAGCCGGAGACTCCCACTCCTACCCCGGAGCCAGAGACTCCCGCGCCTACACTCACACCCGAGCCAGTGTGCACAATCAGCGGGGAGACCTGCGACATCAACCGCCCCATCCTGTGCTGCTCTTCTTGCTGTGCGCAAATCAGTCTCACTGTCTTTCGTTGCTGTTGAGATCTCAAGACGACGATACGGCCGGAGTGAGGGCTTGCGGATGGTGGGCGGGTGTCGGTAGGTTTCTTGGGGGAGGATATTGTAATGTAACGTATTGTAATGCAGAATGGGGTTTGCGGTGGATAATCGATTACTTACGTAGGCTTGGCTGGTGGCTTTCGATTGGCACAACGTCGTCGTTCGCCCCCCTTGCTATCCGCAATGCAGGTCCTCTGTGTTCATGAATCATCAGGCGCATCAGGACCTGGTGTCATAGTCCCTGGGCTGTAATGTGTTAGAGCGGCATGCAATTCAGCAGTAGACAGTGGCCCAGAGCAGTCCAGATTCTCCTTACCGTCGCCTCTGCCGACAACTTTCAGGAATCACGTCCGACAAAGGCGATTGCGAGTGTTCCGTTATGATTCAACCCAAATTGAAGATCCGGTAGAGTACCGATGACATAACTCGTCGAGCTCTCCGTCCAGGGACATGACCCGACGAAACCGAGATCTGGAAAATCGCCACTGATACCCACACGGCCATGTACGTCAGCCCCGTGGTACTCCACCACCGGCGGGTCCTCCGGGATTGCAACATGGACACGAGCTGCAGCCTGCAGGTACATGGTTACGGCTCATGGGTGCTCGTGGACGCTGGACGCGACAGAAGTTGGATGGCAAGGTGACGTGGAACTGCTATACTTTACTTTACTATTACACTTGTCATCGTGACCGTGCAACGATGCAGCCGAGTGAGACCCAATGCCTGTCAGCCCCTGCTCCGGGCGCTTCAAAGTTCAATCGCGACCAGTCTGGACCCTGGTATGAACAGGCCGCGTATCGATACAGCAGTAAGATTCGTGCTCCAGAGACGCAAGTCAACTCCCTCTTCGAACAAAGACGAAGTGGGATGAGTACATAAGGTGACCGAGTGAGCAGCTGCACCTCCAGCCACCAGCCATCACCAGCCATCACCAGCCATCACCAGCCATCACCACCCATCATCAGCCGGCGATGTTACATCTTATCAGTGAGTAAAACTGTTAGATCACTGGACAGACTCTCTAATCACAGCCCTCAGAATAATCACACATGGTGAGCGGTCACTCAAGCCGACGGGTAGGGTGTGGTCACGTGTGTGTACGCTAATTTTACGCTAACGTCACGCTAGCGCCGATTCGATGCTCTTGGAATGTTTCCACCTATATATTCACCGGTTCGCACGACTCTACTTCCCTCTTCTCTTCTATACACAACATCATCTTCATCTTCTCAGCCAAAAATGGCCCATCTTCTCACTTACCCGCGACTTCGATTCGCATTTTCTTCTTCCGGTCCGAGGACGCCACGAGGTGTCCTTGAGGGAAAGGGCGAATGGAGTTCCGCACGGAATATGTACATCGACCGCAACGACGCACCGAGAAACGACGCACTGATAGTCCTGGACGAGGCCCAAACGATCCGGAGCATTGAGAGCGCGAACTACAACACCGTCGACGCTGTAAAGGCCCATTCCCGCTGGGTACTGACGGGCACGCCTGTAGCGAACGGCCTGATGGATCTGTGGATTCTGATCTGTCTCCTCCAGACCAGGAAGTCATTGGAACATCGGGACACGTTCCGCTCGCTGTGTCCGACCCCTCTCCAGCTGAAGAAGAGGCCCAGGATGACTCAGAAGTCACAAGAGGTGATGAGGGCATACGGTCTTCGCACGAAGAGCATAGATTTTATCCAGCTCAAGATGCCGACGATGACGGCTTGAAGGTACGAGAATTATCACATTCGACACGAGAGGTAGTAGAGGGCTGACAAGTAATAGATATGACTGGTGTTCAGCGGAGGATGGCCGCGGCCACAAAGGATGGTGGCGGCCGGCACAAATACAAAATTCTCGCCGAGTTCGATAACCAAGCGACAGCGGGTGGTGACGACCCCTACGCCCACTGTAATGAATTGCAGAGGGTGGGGATTTATTGGGAGATGAAGGAGGACTGGGGATGGGCATAGGTGGAAGCGGAGGAGAACTGGAGACGGAGGAGGACTGGAGATGTGTAGAGGTGGAAAGCGGAGGAGGACCGGAGATGGGCAGAGGTGGGAAGCGGAGGAGAACTGGAGATGGTTCGAATGCTTGCGGATGATTATAAGTACTTGAGGTGATTCACCGCCGTGGATGACGAATGCCATTACAATTGCTTGAGACGATTCACCGCCATTAATTATGAATGCTATTTTATGATGTGTGATGTATGAGTACCCTTCGTAGCTTCACAGAACCACATTCATAGTTACAGCCACCCGGCCGCGACACCGACCGTTTTGTTTCGTTTCCAGTTCGTTTCTCTCCCAGGTCCCTTGCCGTCTCTCCCTAGCCTTCTCTCCCTAGCCTTCCCTCCCCCTCCCTTGTGTCGTCTGTCGCCACCATGAGAGGAACACATGTGGGATAGATGCAGGATCTGATAAGATAGGAGGATGAGAGGCAAGCCGGGTCGAGTGACACCGAACGTGTAGAGTAGGCAGCGGAGGAGAGCCATGTCATATCAGATGGCTCTTCGAAGTTGAATACAACCTCCACTTCCTCATAGTCTTTCATGTTTCATTTCCGCCGTCTTCCTTCCAGGCATCCAGGATTCTGCCACCTTACCTACACTTCCTGTCCACTGCTCCAAGCGCGCACCTGCCACCTGCCACCGCCGCACTCATCATTCCGCAATCCGCATTTCGGCGGAGGTGCCAATCCTATTATCCCATGTACCCTCTGTACCGGTAGTGTCCAATCATCAATGAAACGGAAGGGGAAGCGGGCGTTTGCGTATCTATCGAGAAGTTTGAGCCCATAGCTGTAACTAAGCGAGGGGAGCGGACGCCGGAAGTTCTCCCTCGAGCGATCACGAACGATCACGACTCACGAGCGATCACGGGCAACTCGCGTGTGAGCGAGAGGTTGGTTCGGCGGGGGAAATGGGAGGGGCGAGGTACTATTATCTATACTACCGGTACCTATAGAGCGTTGAGTGATGCCTCTTCTGGGGGTGATAGATACTCGCGACAGGTGCCTATTCCGCCGCGCCGCCTGTATTTCGCCAGGGCGCTTACTGCCTAAGTACTGGCACTTCCCCACGATTGAGGCAGCTCGACGACGGTAGCGATATCAGCTATCATCTATCCATCATCCATCCATCATCTATTTGGAATTGGCGATGTCGCAAATCTCCGGGCTGTTTCAACATTCAACATTCAACGATCTCGCGAGTCGCGAGTGGTGATTGCCTGCTTCGAGTTCCAAGTTCCACGTTGCAAGTTCCAGCTTTTCTGTCGGTGTCGCGAATCGCGATATTCCCTTGGTTACCAATTCTACTGGTATGTAGCCAGACGAGATTCGGCAGTACCGAGTGCGGTTTCGCAAGCTGTCGCAACTCGTCGCCGCTCGCGACTCACGACTCACGAGATCTGTTTATTGATCGCCAACAGTCGCGCGACTCGCGATTCGCGCACCAACGGTCGTCGAGCTCACCCACTCACTCATTCGCTCATTCACTCATTCACTCATGCATGGTAGGTGAAGTATGTGGAGTAGGGCACAGACACCTCCCCTCCGACCTCCCACCTCCGACCTCCCCTCCGACCTCCCCTCCGTTCCTCTCCCACACAAACTCCCAGTCTCCCACTCTAGAGCACTGCACCCTGCCATCGAGCGACGACACTCGGAGATTGGTCAACCATCCCTGCCACCCGCCACCACACCCAGCAGCACAGCCCCTTGTCGACTTCAGGAACCAGCCCAGGCACAGGAACAGGAACAGGCCCAAGAACCACAACAGGCAGAGGAACAGGAACCGCAAGAAAGGAAAGAAAGAAAGAAGAAAAAAGGGGCTTCCACTCAACACGCCGATTCGACTCGACTGCACACCCCTCCACAACGTCGTCGTCGTCGTCGTCAGGTCATGCGTCACGCTGTCAGCGCGCGCAGAGTATTCCCTACCTACTTACTTCCTCGCTCGCGAATCTGCGAGAATCTGCGAGACGGCGAGTGGCGCTCGCTGCAAATTTCGGTTGCGATTGCGAGGGTCGGCGTGGTGTGATTGTAACGGTTTTTTCTTTCTTTTCGTGGCGTGCAGTTCAGCTCAGCTCTGTTCTGCTCAATGAGGTTTCTGGGAGTGGAGGGAGGGAGGGGGAGGGGCGTGGGTGGATTGATTGACTGGCTGGCTGGCCGCCTGGCTGCCGCGACTCGCGAGCAGTGAGGAGCGTGGCTATCAGACAGCTGGACAGATGGTCGGTTCGACGGAGAGAAGGTTCGACGGTTCGACGGAAGATGGTGCTTTGTTGCTATCAACGACGTGCGACTCGCGAGGCATAGCCTTGGTCTCTCTGTGTCTCGGAGTCTCGGCAACGGAGTCGTGGCCGTTTGCGAGCATGCCACTTTTCTCTGTCTGTCAAGCTCAACAGCTCAGTTCATGCACACAACACAATCACACACATCACCAGATTCACAGCGAACATGACGAGAACGAAACCATTTACAACTGCCAACGACCGCTCGAATCCGCATTCCCTCCTCTCTATCTGACCTGACCTAGTAACCAGTGACCACCACCACACACTATAAATATCTGTATATATGAACGTCGAAGCAGAGAAAAAAAGAAAAAGGAAAAAGAAAAAAAAGCATGGAAAGCCGTTCCGTCCCGTCAAATACATTCACAGCGCGCAAAAACAAGGGAATCAGAGCGCCGTGAAGAAGCAACAAAACCAAAGCATTTCCAATTCGGACCAAAATACACATGTGAAGCGAAAAAAAGACATATTTTCCGAGATCCCCAACAAATCACAATCAAACAATTCCTAGCAAGACAGTACACAACAAGACACAAACAGCAGACTACTCATGACACAACACAGAACGCTTAGTTCTTGTGGTTGTGGCGGCGGTGCTTGCGGTGCTGGGTGAGCACGTCGCGCTTGGTAGTGGCGGCGGCTCCCTTCTTGCAGTCGAACGCACCGGAGAACGGGCACTTGCCGGTGGTGTCGTAGTCGAAGCAGTTGACCTGGTCGGCGTTCATGTACCAGCAGGGGGGGCAGTCTGTTCCAGTGCACTTCATCGCGTCGGTGGCCATGCCGCCCTTGTAGCAAGTCTTGGAGCAGATCTCGGTGGCAGTCTTCTTGGTGGCGGCCTCCTTGTCGTAGCCGGCCTTGTTGCACAGGATGTCGGTGTTCACCTCGTCTGGAAGTATGTTAGTAATGACTCGCGGAGGAACGAGGGCGGATTGCGGAGCTTACCAGTGAAGGTAGAGTTCTCGATCTGGATGTCGAAGCAAGTACCCCACGCGTTGTCCCAGCTGGAGTCGTACACGTTGGCGTCACCCTTCTCACCGTCGACGAGCGACTCCTTCCACGCCCACGACCAGACCATCATGTGGCGACCGTTCTGGATCTTCTCGGGCAGGACGAACGAGAAGTAGTTGGCCTTCTCGTTCATGGTGTTACCGTTGATCTCGGTGACGGCGTCGCCCGAGAAGTTACCCTGAGCACCGGGGATCCAGTACTCCTCGGTCAGATCGGTAGCGTGCACGATCTCAGTCTCGGGCTTTCCGGCCCAGAAGATGCGGACGAGACCGGGGTCGCGGTGGTTGGGCGAGCCAATGTCCCACCGGGAGTGACCGTTGCCCCAGAAGCGCATCAACAGAGTGTCGCCGGGAGACGCGGTCGCCATGGGCGCGCCGGCCGCCTGGCCCGCAGTCCGCTGTCCATCGCGGCAAGCGTATTCGGTGTTGAAGTTGTAAGAGTAGTAGGACGACTCCGAGATCCAGTCACCGTTGTGGACCTTGTTGCGAGGGTATCCGTTGCAGGTTTGCACGCTAAGAGGAAAGTGTCAGCGGGATGTCTCTCCTTCGTAAACTTCTCGTTTCCGAGAAGGTTGGGGGGAAGCTTCTGCTTACAGTGTGTCGCTAGGGTGGGACTTAGCGTAGTCCTTGTTCTTGACTACGGTGTCGACACACTCCAACCAGGAGTGGGCGGCGACAGAGCTGACCAAGAGGCCCATGAGGGTGGAGAGAGTGAGGAGCTGCATCGTGAATATTATTTAACGGTGTGTGTGCGTAGAGAGTGAAGGTTGATTGTTGAGTGTTGTTGTTGTGGTTGGGAGTGTTGTCGGGGGTTAAATAAGTAGCGGCGACGACGGCGAAAACGAGAGTGGGCGACTTCTAAAAGCTCAAGGAAGGAATATTGAAAGAGCGAAATTCCAAAGGCTTTCTGTGTGTGAGGGTGAGGAAGGAAGAGAAAAGTTGGGCTCGGGGTCGGGGGGAAGGCTCTCTAAAGTATTCCCGTCCTTGGCCCCATTCACCACACCTGGGGGGGTCTGCGACGAGCGGACCCCTTCCCACCAATAATTGTGATTACTCTAGTTGCTAGCCGGCTGGTTAGCTCACCCCCCTCTCCCTCCCACCTCGCACCTCCCTCCTCCTCCCCTTGCCCCTCCCTTGCCCCTCCCTTGCCCCTCCCCTTCGCGATTCAACCTACTCCATGCGGTGTGCGTGTGCTGTGTGTGTGCTTGCTGTGTGTGTACTCTGGATACATGTCTACTTGCTGATACCCAATTCTGCTAGCAGGTCTTCCGTGCTCGGCTGGATACCTTCTCTCCTCTGGTACACACGCCAGAGTCTCGATTGCCGCTTCTCCTCCAGTCTAGCGCTACTTGTGGCAGTGCTGGTTAGCCACCCTACTCCACTCTTCTCTACCGACTCTCCTCGCCTCTAGCAAGTCGCGATCCTCTGCTCGGGCCCAGCGTTCTGTACTCTACAGAGACAGAGAAGAGCGAGAAGCAGGAGTTGCGGAGACGCAGAGTTTGGAAACCTGTTGCGACAAGCGTGCGGTTGTGCAAATTTGTGCGGGCAAGGGAGGGAGGGGCCGGGGAGGGACCGGGGGCGAGTTGCAGCAACAAGGGGCAAGAAGCCCCGGGCTAACCAAGCAGCCAACCCAGCGTGCTGAGAGGAGAATCGGTCGGCACAGGGGTCGGCTACAGCAGGCAAGCAAGCAGGCAAGTACGAGCACGCCAACGTTTCATATTTACTACGCCCGGTCCTGGGTGGATGGATGGCCCATGGGACATCGACACGCCCGTTCGCCACGATGACTGCGGCTGCCGTTTCCCTACGACGTGAAGGATTGCTGCTTGCTTGCCGGAACCCCAGCGGTATCACCAGCTGCCAGCTATGCACTCACTCGGAGGCTGTCACTCAATCCAGGTATCCATATACCTACCCTACCGTACTTACCGACCGGTGTGAGTCCACCGCAGTGTCGGGGCACAGTGGCTGCGATACGTACACACGCGGCTCCATAGGCCACGCATACTCGACCCAGTGCCCTGCCGTGGTTACCGTACGCGCTGCTGCCCTCCAACTTCTCGATTGACCCTATTATGCGAGGGTGTGTACCTATACCATCATAGTAGTATACTCTCGATAGTATCGTACCTCTCACTCCATCAATCTCTTCATTTCGTTCGGTCGGACATGCGCCACCCACTACTACTCGGCCTGGTATTTACACAAGGAAGATGGACCACGCACTGCGACGTCCTCACTCTCTCTAGAGTGACGGAATCTACTCTCTTCTAGGTACTCCATAGTACATTCTCTTCTACCGGTACGAGATATCCTCTCCCCCGGCGTAAGGCACGGACTGCATCAATCTCCACGCAGGTACCGAATTCTCTGGTGTGTCCCTTCCCTTCCATGCAGGAACGAAGGGAACGCGCACACCCGAATGCCATGGCCACGTTTGCCCACTTCGGGAATCCCCGCTTGTTCCCCCCACCCCTTTTTCTTCTTCTTCTTCTTCTTCTTCTTCTTCGGCGATGCGTGCGAGAGAAAGAGAAAGAGAGATATCGACTTTTTCCGCCCGCCGCCACGACGCTCAGCGACGGAAAAGACGCCGCATACATAATTTCTTACATACCCAAGTACATCTTTCTTGGCTCTGCTAGTTAGTGACTCGTGGTTACCGGTATTCCGTACCAGTTGGTTACAGCCTTGTGGAATCAAATAACTGTCACAGCCCTACATATCTCCCGTGCTCGGAAACCGAATGCCAGCGCAGTCCATGACTCCATATCGTACATGGAAGCGTCGTATCGACGAGTCACGACAGCTGCCAGCTGAGCCTGCATGCGCGGTCGTGCCCGTGGTTGGTTACGTAAGTCTCGCCCGTCCCGCCAAAACATCAGCGCGGAGAAGCGGCATCTGGTACTCTGCATAGGGAGTTAAGCGGAAGCGAGTGATAGTGCATCGGACGGTGCCGCCGCCGTAGTGATGGTTGGTTGGTTAAGGTACCACGGACCTCGACTTTGGCTTTCACCGCTTCACCGCTTCACCGCTTCACCGCTTGACCGCTTGAGGGCGCCCACGGCGCACGTGAGCGATTGTGAATGGGTGAAAAAGTGAAAGGATGGACTTTGACGCCTTGAAGCCGCGAGCGAGCCCGGCTGGTAAGTGCGTTGACGATACGATACGATTATACATTTTCTGTGGAGGGCTGGGGCTGTCGGTGGTCACCGTCGGTCACTGTGGAGCTGTCGGCAGTTGGCCTGCGTCGCCGCCCACGACAGGGCCCACGACAGGACTCTGGAACAGTGGAACAATGAAACTAAGCTCTGTGGCGGTCGCAGGTACTCTACATACATCTGTATAACTCTACCGGCAGTAAGCAACCAGCAACCAGCAACCAGTTCCCAGCACGGCGGGAGTGGATCGCATCGCGATTAGATACCGTACATGTATCCATCAGGCATCTACCGAATATTCCTCATGTTCTTTCTTTCCTTCCTTCTTCCCTTTTTTCCTTTTTTCCTATTTTTTCCTTCCTTTCTGCCCCACCATCTGCATTGCATGCTGCATGCACCTCCAACTCTTGCGCCGTTAGATATGATGGATCCCATGAAACCGCATGCCGCATGCGCGCCGGCACAGGAAGCAGGAGAAACTTTTTCGCGGCCGGCCCGCGGCGGTAAGAGGAGAGTAGAGTAGAGTAGGTAAGCTGACGACGACGGTGTTGGTGACGACAATGATTATGGTGATGAGGAGGATCTACACATCTCGTAGAGATGGGTAGGTTTTGCGTATTTTTCTTTACCGACCGACCCGGCGACGACCCGGCAGCCCCTCGCGAGTCGAGACGGTTCACAGTTCAACTTCCAGTTTCCGCCCCACCGGGCGCTAATGAACCAACCAACCAGCCAACCAACCAACCAACCAAAACCTCGCCCAGCACGCACCTCTGCGTCCACAGTCCAGCCTGTCCTGCCTGCCTGCCGCGCTATGATATGCATCTACTCTACTTTCCATTCCGAACCCTAACCTCCGCCCAGTAGAGCGGGTGCCAGGTGGTGTACCTGGTATAAATAATAGTGTATATTTTGGCCGCGTGGAGTATAATTCCGGAAACAGCGGAAGCGAGAGGGGAGACGAGACGAGTGCGAGACGAGACGAGCGGGATGAAAGCGGGCTGGTGGTGGTGGTGGTGGTGGTGGTGGTGATGGTGGGGAAACTTGAAAGGGGGGATGGGAAGTTGGAACTGGGAACTGGCCCTGTGGAACTGGGAACTGGGCCTGTGGAGCTGGCCTTGTGGAGATGAAGGAGGTGAGCTCGAGCTCGACGGCTGCAGTAGTCTGGGTGCTAGGTATACCTACCATATGCTAGAGCAGTAGTTAGTAGTATCCACAGCTTTAGGACTCGGGAGTCGGGAGGCCATCCTCAGCCTCAGCAGATATTCAATCAAAGTGGAGACACCTGGAGTAGGTATGTAGATTCCCAATCGCATCTCAGCCAGTGGCCACCAGGACGACACCAGTGCCGTGAGCTTGAGATCTCGAGAGTTGAAATGTACTTAGGTACTCCATGGGTATATGTCGTGCATCAGCTGTAGCTATAGCTATACCTAGCTAAAGCCGGAGGTTCGCTGAACCGTGGAAACCGAAAAGCTTACTCGGGAGTCGGGTACATACATATCTAGTCAACTATCCAAGTATACGTATAGATAGCCGTGTGTAGATCAGGCCGGCCATCTGGTACATATCAAGCCCAGCCCTGAGCCCAGCCCACTGAGCCCAGTCCAGCGAACCGATTGATTGATGATTGATCTCCACGAGCGAAGCTTTCTAGATATGTATGTCCCCGAGTGGATTATCGGGATGTACGCGAAGGAAGGGGAGGAAGGGAGGCCCGAGGGAGGGGTGACGCCGAAAGCTGAGATTCAACTACCCACCTACCTACCCACCTACCACCTAGGTCGCAGGTGCTCCGAGCGTCGTCGTCGCCGCCGGAGGAACCCTTATCCTTGTTTCCTTGCTCGTCTGTTCAGTTCACCGCGCTGCACCTTGGTACCTACCTACATAGATATCTGCATAGTCTCGGACTCTCGGCGGCGGCATGCGGCGTGCGTGCGACATGGCATGGCATGGCATGGTTTTTCGGGACCACGGCGACGACAACTCGACAACTCGACGACGGCGGCGGCGGTGTCATGTCATGCCATCTGATAATGACATGCCATGCCAGCTGATCTGATCGTGATATATCAGTCGTGACATGACCTGCGACCCACCGCATCACTCGGGACAGAGGAAATCTCGAGGTTGATGGGGGGGGGGGGAGGGGTTTGTTGCTTGCTTGCTACCACTCTACTCTATAGGCACCCACTCTGGCTCACCGGTCATGATTGATCCTCGCCGAGTAACCATCTATCTACCATGTAGATATAGTAGTTACGCACCCGCACCCCCAATCCTCGTCCGCGTCCGAGTTTGACGTGTGTGAATGTTTATATATATGTGTGTGGCTCAATACAGGGAAACCGAAGCGACGCCTCCTCGTCGCCTCGACGACTCCATCCATCGCTGGAATACTAATACCAATAAATACCAAAACCGTAAATTGCATTATTCGTTTCCCTAGGGCCTGCTGCGGTCGCGGATCGTATGTGTACCTACTCTATACCTACTCTATACCCACTCTATTACCTGGATAGATAGGTATGTGCCTGCATAGATTGTGGGCTTTTGATTGCTGTCGTCTACCTACTCTAACTACCTAGGTATTCATCTAGGTAGATTCTCTGCCGAGTGCCCATCCTCTCCTTGAAACATCCATATCTAAAAGACTATCTATTGACGGGCTGACCTGAAGGCTGAAATTGTGTCCTTGTTGCTTTCGCGTCCCTGCTCGGTCTATCCCCGCAAACCCGCGCGCGTCGTCGTTGCGGAAAACAGAAAGAAGAAGGGGGAAAAAATTCATAGATATGTAGGAGCGCAGGCGGTATTGACGTTTGTCTCCTATGCTCGATGGGCTTAATTACCTCCGGTGCAGCCTTGCAGGGAAGCACGCATTGCCGGCGACGTAATCAATTACATATCAGCAGGCAATACCTGTACATACGGCGCCGCGTTCGTATTCGTGTTCGTGTGCTCGAGACCGGTAGAATGCCGAGAATCTGAGCATGGCCGAACTCCGAACTCGAGGCGTCCGAGGGTAGGATCCGCTCGAGAGATCCGGGTAGGCGAGGCGGGTAGGTCGGGCGGGTGGACTCGGTCAGATATCATGGTGTGGGGCTGGATACACTTACTGTGTAATACCAAGGTATGTAGGTAGTGGACGGTTTTAAAGAATCCTGATGGCGGGAATATGGTGCTTACAATAGTATACTGACTGGCCATAGGTATGTAAGCATGTCAGATTCATGACTCATGAGCGGGCACTGTGGGGTTGGAGTCTGCACAGTGGACACCGGCGTGCCGCGTGCGACTGTTAATCCACGACGCCGTCTGAGCATGCAGCACGATGGCCCTCGGGCTATGTACTATCTAGTATTTAGTTGATTGAACTCGTATATAGTACTCTATTGGACCACAATATCGAGTTTTATGTGCAATGAAATCCTACCTGTCCGTCCAAGCGTTTGCTTGTTTATTTGATCATGCGGTTGGGCCTAGCTGGACCATGGCAGTACTATGCGCATCCCCCATCCCGTCCGCAGGCTACAGCATATCCTTGAGCTGAAGCCTAAGAGACGGTTCGATGCAGTCACTGGCGGCGTCTGCCTGGCGACTCCTCATCCAAAGGTTCAAGGCGGTTCAAAGCATGAGCAATCACTCGGAAGTGATATCCTGTGACTTGCTGCAGACTATTGCGTCGCTGCGTCGCTGCGTCGTTGTCTCTACAATCCAGATAGGTAAGCCGAGTGTGAGTACCTATGCCGAAGCAAGCGAGACACCAAGGTTCTCTATGGTTGCACCTCTGCATGCCAGTAATTGAATTTGCAATTACGCAGACAATCTGCGAGATCTTCAACGGATACAGAACACGATCGTGCCCCAGTTCCCCAAGAATGCCAGTGGGACCAAACAAACAAACAATCAAACCACCTCAACTACTCCATTGCACATTCCGTAAAGCTCTACTATAAGTTACAACCCCTGGGTGAAAACCATCACCACTCCGACACGCCGACGAACGCAATTCCCCGGCTCTAGGCGGAAGCGACAAAAACCGCGCAAGTCAGCAACCGCTCGGACCACACCCGGCGAGGCAGTACCTACCGCGTCTGGGATGTCCACCGCTGGTTATTTACAGTTGAAACTTGAAACTTGAAACCTGTGCAACATCAATCGTATGTATTTACCTGAGAAAATAGGTACACGACATGATGTCGACATTGATATCCCGACCGGAAACGATGCGGTAATCAGATCATCATGGTGGCAAGGCTATAAATACTTGCCTATGTAAAGTTCACATAAGCCGAACTCCGGCTGCGGTGCAAGGCAGACGGCAGTACCGGTATCACATACCTACATACATAGTCGTATCTACCGGTGACCGACCGGGATCGATGGGTGCGAGTGATACAGTGATACACGGACATGGCTACCTCTGCGCCCGCCCCGCCGCGGCACCGGTTTCGTTGCCGTGCGGTAATCGGATACTCTGGGATAGGTATGGATAACAGGTATCCGCACCACCGAGATCTCACAATGCCGGTTATCGCCGTGATCTCAGGCCGAGTCGAACTGCGGCCTGCGGGTAGATGCAGCATCACGAGACATCGGCAGTACCGGGCTGTGGCGGGATAGATCGCGATGTTTACGGTGGGGGTTAGGCGCCGGCCCCGAGATCGCACTGTCAGCATGGAATCCGGGCCGCGCGAGATACTTGGAATGCCGTACCTGCATATATATACTCCCTGAGATTCCTATTACCGGTCTGGATGGGAGATGTGGCTAATAGGAGATGCTATTGAAAACATCCGCCGCAAGCAGAAGCAAGGAAATCCAGGCCCCAGTCAAACATGCGGGATTCACGGAACAAGGGAGAGCTATCTCAGGAAGGATGAAAGGGACGCGAAGGTCACGTGATAAACGGAAGAAGCGCATGTGAAGGCGAGTGATAGGGTGTGTGGCTGGCCGCGGGAGCCGACCCTCGGATTACCGGTATGTAGTCTGTTTCGGGCAGCATAATTTGGTGTTATGTCACGGAGAGCTACATATCTAAGGAAGATTCTGAGCAGTAATTAGAGGCAACTCTTTTCACATCACACTTTCTTTGAGTCCGGCAGTCCCGCACATCACTGAGCAAGTGAAACTTAAAGATTAAGGAAACGCTCGCAGCAAGAAAACCATAAACCTCCAAATAAAACCCCGAAGTATCAAGGAAATTAAGAAACGAAATCTCAACCGCTTTTTGGATCAATATCCGGATCCTGGGGCAAATCTGGGATTTCCGAGCCGGGAGTGGAAGCCGATCCACTGCCGGAAGCTGATGCTGGAGGGCGCTCGGAGTCTACCTTCAACCCATTATCAAACCCCGCTTTCGCCTCTGCAGGTAGCCTCGCCTCCTTCGCGGGTTCGTCTTCTCCGGCCCCTCGGGCCTGTGGAGACCCTTCGGAATCTTCCGCACTATCATATTCGGGTAGTTCATGAACGGTAGAGTCGATAATATCCTCATGTATGTCCATCGGAGACTCAGGCACGTCGGCAATATCCTCAGGTGTGTCCATCGGAGAGTCAGGCGCAGAGTCGACGGCGATTCCCCCGATCCACTGTGCAATGCGCGAAATCTCATCGGCTGCAACGGTTCCATGTTTCAATGCTTTGTCCGCTGCCGTTTTGAACTTCTTCCCGTCAACAGCGGCTGGTGTATATCGGAACGGCTTTGCTCCGAAGTTTGCCGTGATGTGGCACCCCCGAGCCGACATCCCGATGATCGGAAACAGCTGACCGAAAATTTCACTATGCGCAATACCTTGATTCTCACGCTCAGTGTAAGCGAAATTGGAGCGTTGGGATGTTCTAGGTGCCGGCGATCTTACCTAGATGTTCTCCATTTTTGGTATAGAATAGACTCCCCCCTTCGTCCACACCACAACCGACGGTATCCCCAACTCCGTATGTCTGGCTATAGTCGTCCCCAAAGCTTGCGGTCCCAGCAAACTTTTTCCCGTCGTCTCCGTGGTATCCCCACGAGCCGTTGAACCAGCCAGGCATCAGATCAAAGCTAGGTATTCCCCCGCGGCAGAGACCTATACCAATGATCCTGAGCAGTTTCCAGTCAGCCTCGCTTGCCGTTCAGCATTGTGTAAGGCGCTACCTACGAATCATCACTGATATAAATCACTTTGATTTCGAAATACGCCGAAGCATTGAAAGATTCAGTTCCTCCCCAGGGGGTGCCGTCCTCGGAAGGACGCGAAGGTGGAGGCGGAAATGGATGATCGGCTCGGCCGAGAATGCATTGGTTACGTGAAGAAAGCGGGGCGGGGAGGATAGAGTCGAGGCCGTCATTTTCCACTCGGATTTCTGGATTTTTGTGCTTGGTACTCCAAGCTTTCGGTGGGATAGTAGCGGTCGTTGATGAGGTGGCGGCGTGCGCTATGTGACTGATACTAGAGCGGCTCCGGAGAAGCGTGCGAATCTCTTCTCGTGTTTGTGCGAGAAGTTCAATGGTCCAACCGTGTTCGTCCGTGTAGGAAATTTCGGCTCCGAATTTCAATAATAGCTTCACAACTTCCGAGGTGGAGGGGTTTTCGTAGCCTTCAGCGAGCATTGTGAAGAGAGGTGTCCTCCCACTTTCGTCGCAGATATTTGCTTGAGCCCCGCCCTTGAGTAGTAACTCCGCAGAATCAGCGTCTCCTTTGACGCAAGCAGTGTGGAGTGCAGTATTCCCAACGTTGTTTCGCTTGCTCAAGAGGGCGGGGGTGCTGATCTTGTCGATGAGGAAAGTGATGATGCTCTTGTGTCCGCCCATCACCGCATAGTGTAGGGCAGTGTTTCCATCGCTGTCTGTGCTATCGATGGAAGCACCCATGT